>NC_134353.1:786474473-786501973 GCF_048569485.1 Anomaloglossus baeobatrachus
ACACATGTGTGTCTCTGGCATAAACTCAGGGAGTTTTGTTCACTCCCTCACACTAAGGACCCACGTCCATGTTCCTGTTTCCTTTTAACCCTCCTTTCAGCCTGCAGGGAAACAGCATTAACCCTGGAGTGGAGTTGCTTTCTATACATGGAGGGAGCACAACCGGGGCGAGACATACCGGCCGTCATAGATAACCCCGGTCACAGTCTCACAATATATATATATATATGTATATATTATATTATAATATATATATATATATATATATATATATATATATATATATATATATATATATATATATATATATATATATACATACTTTATGACCCTTAGTTGCCTAATGTGGACCCTACCTAGTAACAGAGGTTGGATACCCTAAACTGAAAGACATTGGTATCTTCGCTCAACATTGACTGAGCTCTGAACAGTCCCTAAGAATATTGTTACCATTAAGTATATAAATGGTACACAATACAAACATCATAAGAATATATATAAAACCATCCTCAAAGGGAGTAACAATAAATTGATGATACTGCAGAAAAAAAAAATATAATTGTATAATTATAAAGCCTATAAGGTACTCATCTGGAATTACTGATGATCCGTAATTTTTTTTTTATACCTCCTGATGCGTTTTCCCTGCAGTATAATGAGGTTATTCAGGGAAATACATTTCTGGACCCATTTATAGAGCTGGTATGGATGGGTACTTGGTAGATTCCATGATGACTGAGTTACAGGTCATATGTTCACTTCTTGCACCATTAATAAATAGACCCATATTGGCTGCATGTAAACAGCAGTTTTATGAGAAAAATCATGTAACCATTAAAACCATATCCAATTGGCAAAAAGTCAGAAACATATTATAAACATTCGATCATCGCTCTCCAACCTGTGGCTCGAGGCTGTCTGTCAGCTTGTTGCATTAGCATCAGTCTAGCAACAAACTATGAGGAGCAGATGACCAGTAGTCCCGCACTGAAGTGCAGATCTGGATGCCCATATACTGGCCTTGCAGGATTAAAGATAATTTAAGTATGGTAAACTAAAGACAGGATACTACATATCAGAGGAGGCGCTTGAAGCTGGACCTGTCAGTGTGGTGGGAGAGCTTGATAAGAGAATATGGAATGTAGAAGTTGTGGGAAACCCTGGATCTTGGGCTACTCCCTTGATGTGACTTCTGTGGAAAATACTGGCAATTGAGGCTCTGTGTGTCACAACTATGAGGAGGTGGGAGCTGAATGTGACTCACAACCCACTCTCAGAGCTGAATATGGCTTGTGACCCTCTCAGAGCTGTATGTGGCTCGTGACCCTCTCTCAGAGCTGAATGTTGCTCGCGAAACACTCTCAGAGCTGAATGTGGCTCGCGACCCTCTCTCAAAGCTGAATGTGGCTTGTGACCCCCTCTCAAAGCTGAATGAGGCTTACGACCCTCGCTCAGAGCTGAAAGTGGCTCTCAAAGTCACAAAGTATTGGGCCAATGGTGACCCACACCCATCACCAATTCTGAAATTTCAAACGACACTTAAAAATGTAATACATTTCCAAATTCAAGCAAAGAAAAATATCCAGTGGTCCATTATGTAAAGGCAAGGCTGCATGAAAGTTAACAAAATCTGCCTCAGGGTATGCCATCTATGACTGTTTAGGTGGCTCTACCCACACGATACAACTGAACAAGGGTTTAGATGGCTTGGTGAATAATAAATAATTTAATGAGCTTATCACCTGCAGAAGATACACACAGGTGGGATCCCAAAGTCTCCTACTAAGACCGCCCACTGGACCATAAATTTCATGACGAGGTTTAAAGCAATAAAACAAGTTATACAGAAACTTTTCTCACAAAATTATATATCAATCTGTTCTGCTTTCTCTGCTCTATAACAAGCTGCCTGCAAAGTAGAATGTGATGGTCACAGGTTCCCTTTAGATAGGACCTTTCAACAAATGATCATGTTAAACTAGACAAGAGGATGTAATAGTGGCTGCAGAGCCTCTCTGAGATATTAGTAATTAAAGTATTTGGCACCTAATGAGTTAACTTCTTTTATGGTCCAAGTGGGTGTTAGCCGACAGTTTTCAATGGGGACATGTACTTCTATTCAAGTATGATGCTGACCAATCATAAGCAGACAGCAACCTTCAGGTGAAAAAACACGGCTCACCAAAGATTAGAGCAGGTTTCTCAGTATGAGAGATGTGATACTATAGCCCTGATTTCCTGGTCCAACTGCCCGCATGCATCAATGTGGGGGGGGGTCACATTGTAATGACAGCTCTGATCTCACTGCAGAGTGATTACAAGTTGCTTGAGCACAGCAGACATAAGTATTAGTGTTGAGCAAGTACCTAACTATTCGTACTCGCTATACTCATATGCGAGTATTAGACAGTACTCCATTATTTGTTCCGAATAGCATGTGCAATGCAAGTCAATGGGGACAAACTCGCAAATTAACGAGTAACCCGAATACCGTACTATTCATGAGAGCAGCGAATAGTGCGGAATTCGGGGTACTCGTTACATTGCGAGTATTCCCCATTGACTTGCATTGCACACACTATTCGGAACAATAACACGAGTATTAGACAGCACTCGTTATGAGTATAGCGAGTACGAATAGTTAGGTACTCGCTCAACTCTAATAAGTATGATTACTGGCACACTCAGTAATCAAGAGAGCTGATAGAAGGGTTTGTAATGTGACACAGACAAAATCAGCTTATCTGCCCCTCTCCCCACACTGACTCATGCAGGAGGTTAGACCAGGTAATCATTTGGTGTCATTACACCTCACACTGAGAAATCTGATAGACGCTTTGGTGGGGTGTGTTTTCTTGAGTGCTGCTGCCTCTTCTTTTGAGTGTTGCTGCCTGGGTTTGATCAGTATCATAATAGAAAGAAGGAATACACGCCCACAGTGAAACCTGTCAGGTAAGACCCAGTTGGACTTAAAATAAATAAATAAAAAATAAATAAATAAATTAAAAATGAAATATGCTAATATGCAACTGAGAGGAAAAAAAGATTTATTTTGCTCTACAGCCATTGTTACATCCTGTGTCCAGTTCAACATAAGAAACATGGTGAAAGGTCCCCTTTAAAGGAGGGACAGATAGGGTGTGAATGTGACATACCTCTTCCAGCAGCCTGGTAAAGTAGCACTGTGATAACGTGATAAGCTGAGGTTGTGTGTGAAATTATGTGAAATTTGCCTTTTTTTTCTAATTTTTTTTATATTGTTCCAATACACATTAAGGAAATAAACGTGTATAACAAAACATGTAATTGCAATAATTTTCTCAGAGAAATACGGAACTTATGTTTTTGGAACAATTTCAAGGGGGCCAACAATATTGGCTATGACTGTAGAAAATAATTTTCATCGGAAAACCATTTAAGTCTTTAAAAGCTCCACTCCAGCATTTTTTCTTATTGCACAGCTGGAGTGGAGCTTTAAGGCCTAAGACACACGGCATGAATATCGGAGCGAGTGGAACGTGATAAAACATGGCATTTCACTCGGACCAATATTAGCCTGTGTGTCAGCACTCATGAGCGATTATTTTCTCAGCCCTAATCGGACCAAGAAAATAGTCGCAGCATGCTGCGGGTGCAATGCGAGTCTTTTTCTCTCGCACCCATTCAAGTCTATAGGGCGAGAGAAAAAAAAAAAAATCGCATTGCACTCGCAGTACACCGGTGTACCATGAGTGCAGGGCGAGAATGACAATAGCCGGCTACTGAGGAGAGAGGGAGATAAATCCCCCACCCACCGCAGCTGTGGTCCGATCGCATGATCGGACCTCAGTCGCAATGACACTCACATCACACTCGGCTCGTTGAGTGTCATGTGAGAATCGCAGTGGATCCCCGTGTGGCCCCAGCCTTATTGTAAGACCCCCGCCTCCTGTCTTATACTCGCCTGTCGCTATATTTGCCTTTTTCCAGAGTCACTTTGGTTTATCTCCTACGTTTTGTGACCTGCTGTCATTTACAGTGTTTCATGGAGCGCGATGGGGGTCACAAGTCAATACAAGTCTACAAGAGCCTCGTTATCGCTCTCAGAGTTGCATTCAGATCTTGTGATGTAAGTTCTGACCAGTCAGACGTTATAAGCACAATATGGTGCCACAGGACCAGAACAGCGCAGAAAAACGATGAAGCACGTAGAAGGTGGGTATATAACAGAGTGCAGGGGACTTACATTTAAAGACCACTCCAGAGCTGAAAAAAAACAAACCGCTGAAGTGGTGCTTTAAGTAACCATAGCTCTCATCCTAAACAGTGACACAGTTACAATCCATATGATACACAAATCATGTTTTTGTTATTTTAGTCTGTGAGGCTTCCAACTTTTCACATGGAAACAAAAACATCTTAACTAATTGCAGAGCAAGGAGCATATTTCATAGATGTCTGGTGCTGAATCGCTGAACTAGCAAACTTCCATGCAGCCTGGGTTTTTCTATTTAGAGCTCACGTCTCCTTAGTACCGGCCTAAGTAGCGCAGAGCAGCTGCCAATTAACAACACTTCCATCTGAAACTGATAGATCATTCAACACTGACTCAGTGATCCCAATTAGTGACTGTGTAGATACATGGATTGGCACCGTGAATGCTGTTCTTTTCATATTTCAAGAATGCTTTACTGGCTTAATCCTGATAGACGCAGCTACAGGATTTCACACAGAGAATGTAAATTGTAAGATCAAGTCATTTTGATGAGAAACTTTGGTAAAACTTAAGATCTCTGTAAAATTTTCAAAGAAACAAATTTAAAAGAAAGGAAGAATGTGAGAATGACAAATCGCAAAGCTTAACCTATATCACCATTGTAATAGGGCTTTCTGAAAAAATATAAGAGATGTCAATCATGAGTCAAAGATGAGGCCAAATAGGACATGTACAGCTTTCATTCAGCTCCCTGGCAGCAATCATCCTTCACTTACACCTCAGTATGGTGTGCAATATAGTAATTTATCTAAAAAGGTTCTATGGTGGTGCCTTCATCAGGCAAAAATACTATGAATGAGCTTGTCCAGTGCAAAAAAACAAACATGGTCAAAATTGTTGGTACCCCTCTTAATGAAAGAAAAACCCTAATGTTCACAGAAATAAATTGACAAAAGTAATAATAAATAAAAAATCTATGAAAATGAACAAATTAAAGTCAGACATTGCTTTTCTGCGTCCACAGAATTTAAAAAAAAAACCCTCATGAAATAGGCCTGGACAGAGATGATGGTACTCTCCTCCTTAACTTAATATTTTGCTGCACAACCTTTTGAGGCAATCACTGCAATCAAACGATTCCTGTAACTGTCAATGAGACTTCTGCACCTCTGACAGGTATTTTGGCCACTCCTCAAGAGCAAACTGCTCCAGTTGTCTTGTGCTTGAAGGTTGCCTTTTCTAGATGGCAAGTTTCAGCTCTTTCCGAAGATGCTCATTAGGATTTAGGTCAGGGCTCATAGAAGCCCACTTCAGAATAGTCCAATGTTTTCCTCTTAGCCATTCTTGGGTGTTTTTAGCTGTGTGCTTAAGGTCAGTTTTTAGCTATGTGTTTTGAGTGACAGCAGCTGCTGTCACTCAACAAGCTGCTGATTTTACCGACTGTACTTGCCTGTGTTTCAAAACCTAAAACATCCTAACTGACAACTAAAGGTATGTATAAAATCAGCATAATAGCGCCAGTATAGCACAGGCTTTAGGTCATACAGGAAAATCCTGGTGATTGTTGAGCTTGAAAGAAAATGACTCCTTCCAGCGCCAAGACCCCTAAAAGGACCTGTGCTGACTTTGGTGTGACTTTTAGAGCTGTCAGACATCTAATGGCCACATGCTTTGGCAAACACTAAGCTTTCATTAACAGTACGCAATCGATTTATATATATTTTCTAATACAGTGGGTATGGAAAGTATTCAGACCCCTTTAAGTTTTTCACTCTTTGCTTCATTGCAGCCATTTGGTAAATTCAAAAAAGTTCATTTTTTTTCTCGTTAATGTACACTCTGCACCACATCTTGACAGAAAAAAATAAAAATGGAGAAATTTTTCAAATTTATTAAACAAGAAATACTGAAATATCACATAGTCATAAGTATTCAGACCCCGTTGCTCAGTATTGAGTAGAAGCTCCCTCCTTTTGAGCTAGTACAGCCATGAGCCTTCTTGGGAATGATGCAACAAGTTTTTGACACCTGGATTTGGGGATCCTCTGACATTCTTCCTTGCAGATCCTCTCCAATTCCATCAGGTTGGATGGTGAACATTGGTGGATAGCCATTTTCAGGTCTCTCCAGAGATGCTCAATTGGGTTTAGGTCAGGGCTCTGGCTGAGCCAGTCAAGAATGGTCACAGAGTTGTCCCGAGCCACTCCTTTGTTATTTTAGCTGTGTGCTTAGGGTCATTGTCTTGTTGGAAGGTGAACCTTCGACCAAGTCTGAGATCCAGAGCACTCCGGAAGAGGTTTTTTTCCAGGATATCTCTGTACTTGGTTGCTTTCATCTTTCCTTCAATTGCAACCAGTCGTCCTGTCCTTGCAGCTGAAAAACACCCCCATAACATGATGCTGCTATCACCATATTTCACTGTTGGGATTGTATTGGGCAGGGGATGAGCAGTGCCTGGTTTTCTCCACACACACCGCTTAGAATGATCACCAAAAAGTTCTATCTTCGTCTCATCAGACCAGAGAATCTTATTTCTCATAGTCTGGGAGTCCTTCATGTTTTTTTGCAATCTCTATGCGGGCTTTCATATGTCTTGCACTGACTGGCGTCCAGCAGGCCACTCTGCCATAAAGGCCCAACTGGTGGAGGGCTGCAGTGATAGATGACTTTGTGGAACTTTCTCTCATCTCCCTACTGCATCTCTGGAGCTCAGCGACAGTGATCTTGTGGTTCTTCTTTACTTCTCTCACCAAGGCTCTTCTCCCACAATTGCTCAGTTTGGCTAGACTGCCTGGTCTAGGAAGAATTCTGGTGGTCCCAAACTTCTTCCATTTAAGGATTATGGAAGCCACTGTGCTCTTAGGAACCGTGAGTACTGCAGAAATTCTTTTGTAACCTTGGCCAGATCTGTGCCTTGCCAGAATTCTGTCTCTGAGGTCCTTGGGCAGTTCCTTTGACCTCATGATTCTCAATTGGTCTGACATGTACTGTGAGCAGTGAGGTCTTATACCGTATTTTTCGGACCATAAGACGCACTTTTTTTCCCCCAAATGTTGGGGGAAAGTTGGGGGTGCGTCTTATGGTCTGACTGTGGCATGCGGGGAATGAGGGTGCTGCGGTGGAGCGGGTCATCGGGGGCACGAGCAGGCTACTATAGCAGCCTGCCGTGACCACGTGTGCCCGCTGATTACATATGCACGCCCATCCTCCCGCCCATTTCTCAGCGCAGAAGCCGGCGCTGACAGGTGGGCGGGAGGACGAGCGGGGACGCGGGCATAGTAAAGAGCCGGTCCACATGATCACCCCTGGCAATTACAGCCTGGAGTGATCATGTGCGGCTGTATTCACTGCCCCCTGCACATCATTATCAGCACGGGGTGCAGTGAATCAGTGCACTCACCCGTCCCTGTGTGTGGAGCCGTTCCCCCGCAGCACGCAATGTCTTCCTGTCTGTGCCGGTCAGCTGATCTGTGCTGATCAGCTGATCGGCACAGACAGGAAGACATCGCGTGCTGCAGGGGAACGGCTCCACACGCAGGTCAGCGGCGCAGAGAGGAAGATGATCGGTGCTGGAGGGAGTGAGGAAAAGGTGAGTATAAACATTTGTTTTTTTTTCTCTGTGCTATAGGATACAGGCCATATACCAGGATGGTATATGAGCACGATGGGGGCATATAGCAGGATGGGAGTATATGAGCAGGAGGGATTGGGGGTATATGAACAGGATGGAAGTATATGAACAGGATGGGGGTATATGAACAGGATGGATGGGGGGTATATGAACAGGTTGGAAGTATATGAACAGGATGGATGGGGGGTATATGAACAGGATGGGGGTATATGAACAGGATGGGGGTATATGAACAGGATGGGGGTATATGAACAGGATGGGAGTATATGAGCAGGATGGATGGGGGGTATATGAACAGGATGGGGGTATATGAACAGGATGGGGGTATATGAACAGGATGGGAGTATATGAGCAGGACGGATGGGGGGTATATGAACAGGATGGGGGGTATATGAACAGGATGGGGGGTATATGAACAGGATGGGGGGTATATGAACAGGATGGGGGCTATATGAACAGGATGGATGGGGGCTATATGAACAGGATGGGGGTATATGAACAAGATGGGGGTATATGAACAGGATGGGGGTATATGAACAGGATGGGGGTATATAAGCAGGATTAGGGTTTATAGCAGGATCATATACAAGGCAGGAGGATCATTACCAGGATGGGGTACCTTAGTGGAGAATTTGGGGACATTACCCCCATAACAGTGTCAGCAGCAGATCCTCGCCCCATAACAGTGTGTCATGACCACATTTTTTTGCTTAAAGTTTTATTTTCCTATTTTCCTCCTCTAAAACCAGGGTGCGTCTTATAGTCCGGTGCGTCTTATAGTCCGAAAAATACGGTATAGAAAGGTGTGTGCCTTTCCAAATAAAGTCCCATCAGTTTAATTAAACACAGCTGGACTCCAATGAAGGAGTAGAACCATCTCAAGGAGGATCACAAAGAAATGGACAGCATGTGACTTAAATATGAGTGTCTGAGCAAAGGGTCTGAATAATTCTGACCATGTGATATTGCAGTTTTTCTTGTTTAATAAATTTGCAAAAATCTCTGCATTTCTGGTTTATTTCTGTCAAGATGGGGGTTTATTTCTGTCAAGATGGGGTGCAGAGTGTACATTAATGAGAAAAAAATTAACTTTTTTGAATTCCCCAAATGGCTGTAATTAAACAAAGAGAAAAATATAAAGGGGTCTGAATACTTTCCGCACTCACTGGACTTTGACACAGTCACATCCTGTTTACATTTTTTTGAGTCAGCCTGTATGTTTAGGGAAGACAAAATAAAAAAAGTGACATGTTCAGGAGGGTTTTTCCAATTTTAACGTAACAGTGTGTTAGAGGGAATTTTTTCTTTACGTCTGGACCATATTCTGCTGTCCTAGAGAAGTGCCTTTTTCCATTGCAGAGATGAAGCCTTTGTTCCCATATAACAAACATGTACTCGAAAAGAAATTAGGGCAACCATTAGTTATGGTGGATGCTCTACAGGGAAAGCGGCTGCAGATAACAATATGTCTTCAATAAAAAAGCAAATAAAATGGAACAGAGGACCTGATGATAGGTCTCCTTCAATTTCCCTTAAGATTTACACTTGCGGTGCATGATTAGCATGCAAAAAAACCCACCTAGGCATATTGTAGAAAGACTGGCATTCCTTTTATATCTTAGCTCAGTGGTGATGTGATTAATGACAGTTCTGTCGCAAAGAACTCATCTGGTAAGATGTTCAAGTATTTAACTGCTGAAATTGGATTTGTGACTTTTCATCATGAAACGTGAGATATTTTATAAATGTGTCTTATGGATAACGCCTCAAGTCCTTTAGTAGCACAAATGAAAATGACAGAGTCATAACATCAGTTAGTGAGTTACACAACATAGCTCTCCTCTCTCTGCATCCCGGGGTAATTATTCTCTAATTACATCTACTTTACACTGTGGGGCTGCAAAGCTCACAAATTACTAATATGACAAAACTGCACATTCAATCCATGAAAGAAGAGCTTTCTGCAGCCATGTATGTGTGACTACGAGTCACAAATGACTACTCCAAGCAGCCGGTCAGCCAGCAGATTCTGTCCAGCCCTCTCCACTTGACTTGACTGACATATCTCCCTTAAACACATATGGAGACCTGTCAATAATGGACAGTGGGTGAGGAGATACCTCCCTCTGGAGACCAGTCTACTGGTCGAGTCCTCCAAGGAGCTCAGTCTGCGGCCAGCTGTTCAAACTTAATTTTCTCTGATACTGGGTAGGGTTTAAGGGGAAACCATACATGACTGCAATATTTACATATTTTTAAATAAACATGTGCCCTACCACTTATCATACACTAACCAATGACTAAATTAGGGTAATTCCATGTCAAGTGGACCAGTGGTCCCCACTCGACTTTCTCCGATTTTGTTGACAATTTATAAGGATGTACATGTATGTTTGAAAAGAGGTTCTGTAAATTTTTAGGGCCAGATCTCAAATACATTGGGCACTGTTGACCTTTCACTGGAGGTTCCACCAAGCCTGCGGCTTCAGCTAAGAGGATTTTGCAAACTTTGGCACATAGCCATTAGAGTTCTATACTGGCTATGATGCTGAAATTTGGCATACTAGCTCAACTTTTGCTGCTAAACACGATAAAATTATTACCAGCTATGACAAAACAATATTTCGGCCGCAATTTTGTGTCAAAGTAGCTTGTAAAACGTGTTGCATAAAATTTATGCCTAACTTTGCCCATATATAACTTAAGACCAAAAACCAATACCGTGTTTTTCCAAAAATAAGACACTGTCATATTAATTTTGCCCCCCAAAAAAGCACTAGGGCTTATTTTTGGAGGAGGTCTTATTCTTGGAGAAACACTGTTGGGGGTAAGTTTATCCCCCCAAAAAAGCAGACCCCCCCACTTCCCAGGAGACTCATACTCACCAGACCAGGACATCTGCGTGGTTCACAGGTCCTCCGGTGATCTCCGGTCAGTGCTGCACGCTGTCCTACCCTGCTGCTAGCTGACACGCTGACACACACATCCGATTGCAAGCACACACAACCGATCACAGATACACACATCCGATCGCAGGCACACACAGCTGATCACAGATACACACATCCGATCGCAGGCACACACAGCTGATCACAGATACAGCCGATCACAGGCACACACAGCCGATCACAGATACACACAGCCGAACGCAGACATACACAGCCGATTGCAGACACACACAAGAGATCTCACACACACACACACACACACACACACATCACATCCAGCACTTACGGCAGCAGGGAATGAGAGCAAGTCACGTGTCCGGCCGCAGGTCCTGTTCATTGTGCTCCATCCACTGCACTGCCTCTCAGGATTCTCCCGGCGAGAAGAGATCGGTGTCACTGGATGAGGTGAGTGTGTATGCGATCGGATGTTTGTGTGTGTGATTTGATGTTTGCGTGTGCGATCTGACTGTGTGTGTGATCCGGTGTGTGTGTGTGTGTGTGTGTGTGTGTGTGTGTGTGTGTGTGTGTGTGTGTGTGTGTGAGAGCTGATGAGTGCAGGTGTGTGATCACTGCAGGTCCTGCCACTCAGTGTCGGGTGAGTGTAATTGATGGGTGCCGCTGTGTATAATGAAGTGTCCTGCAGTGTCTGCAACTTTTTTAGCTGCAGGGACACTTCATTATTGATCCGCGACTAGGGCTTATTTTTGGGGGAGGGCTTATATTTAAGCCTTTCTCCGAAAATGCTGAAAATCCCTGCTAGGGCTTTTTTTTGGGGGAGGTCTTATTTTTGGAAAAACACGGTAGTAACTGGTGCTTTGCCCTGTACACTAAACATCTACATGTCCTTGCATTGCTGCAATATCACGGTCAAAGCATATGTAATTTGTGGAAATATTCACACCCACATATGATGAAAAACTTAAAAAAAAACCGAATTTTACCTATTTTTAGGTCAAATTTCTCAAAAAGGGTACCCCTACTGATATCATTATAAAATGCACATTTTTCTCTACAAGGATCATTGGGGGTTTTTTTTGGAGTCTCTCAGTTTAAGAAAAGAAAAATGCCACTGAACATGGTGTTATTTATGCGCGTAATGCATTGATTTTGTGTTTGATTTTCAGATTCTTATCACATGTTACAGAGTTGTATTGTTGCTAGCAATGTCTATTATAATCAAAAACCTATAAACCTTTTTATTTATGAAAAGTTATTGACTATTGTTACATTTTAATGCATATATTTATTTTTTAGCGATGGAGAATGAAATTGATGAAGAATCAGCCCAGTGCTCTATCGGCCTTGCGAACAATTCGAAGTGCCACCTTAAGACATTCACCCATAGCAAGGATGAGTTGAAATTGTTTACAAGCTTTGGATTGGATGAACAGAAATTGCTGCGTCGACGAGTGGGACTAAATTTTGACGAACATTCACAAATCTGTTTACACCATGAAGCTTCATTCTTGACCAAATATGAGCATTTGCAAAAATCGTGTTGCAATCCTTTTGGGAAGAAAGGTCATAACACCAAAAAGAATTTTCGAGCTATCAATTTGTTAGCAGCCGACCAGTTGAACAAATTTACAAAGAATGATGTGAAGCCTGGCCAGAAGATGTGTACATCATGTCGAAAAGAATTTGCTAACAGGAAAAAATCAGCTGATCCAGTTTCCTCTGAATCAGATCCAGATGGAATGGAATGTTCTTCTGAAAGTCTAAATTCAAGCTTAACATCCATTGGCATCTCTCCTCTGAAATATCCAAGGGTAAGCCAGCGGGATTCACTTGGATATGCAAGGAGAAAGATAAGCCAGGTACAAAATGCATTTTCTAGCAAGATTGCTTCAATTGGAGGGCTTGAGCCGAAAGACATTGAGCAAACAAAAACAGCAGAGTGCAAAATGTGTCTGGATTACAATCACCTTTTGGCAAATTTGAAGCAAAAGCTGCAGGTGTCCAGTCGGGCACAAAAGGTCCAAATCTTGACATTGGCACCTAAAAGTTGGTCCATTAAGGCTATATCAGACAAATTTGGTGTCTCTGAACGAATGGTCAAACAAGCTCGAAAGCTTAAATGTGAACATGGGATCTTAGCCTTACCTACAATCAAGTGTGGCAAGAAAGTTTCTGAGGAAGTGAAGAAAAAGGTGCAGGCATTTTTTGAGGATGATGAATTCAGTCGAATGTACCCTGGTAAAAAAGACTATGTATCAGTGCGAATTGCAAGAGAAAAAAAGCAGATGCAAAAGCGACTATTACTGAGCAATATGAGAGAAATGTTTGTTGCCTATCTGGATCGGAATGGCCCTGAAATTGGATTTTCCAAGTTTTGTGAGCTTTGGCCAAAGTGGTGCGTAACCGTTGGATCTGCTGGAACACATTCCGTTTGTGTGTGTACCATTCACCAAAATGTCAAACTAATGCTTGCGGCATGCCCAATCAATGATGGCTACAAAGAGCTCATAGGCAAAAAGGTCTGTGGAATTGAATCCAAGGACTGTATGCTTGGCCGTTGTGATAAATGCCCGCGTCCTGAAGTTTTAAAAGAATTTCTAGTCAATGTGTTTGTCAACAGTGACCCTGAAGATATTATTGAGTTCAAACAATGGATTCACACTGATCGAGACACGCTTGATACCAAATAACTGAGTATAGAAGATTTAATTGAAGAATTGGTTTTGAAAATTTCTAAACTTTGTAGCCATCACTACATCGCCAAGCATCAAAGTTGCCATCTGAAATCGTTGAAGGAAAATCTGAGACCTGGAGAGCTTGTGATCCTTATGGACTTTGCTGAAAATTACTCATTTATTGTTCAAGATGCCATTCAAGGTTTCCACTGGGTAAATAGTCAAGCTACAGTACACCCATTTGTAATTTACTTCAAGGAGTTAAATGGTGAAGCTAAATGGCTAAGTTAAATGGATTGGGATCCTAGGCAAAGACACCCACCCTCAGGCTTCGGAACGTGCGATAAAGAGACCGCCCGCGGCTGGCCTTGCACGGCTATCGGCCATGGGTCCTAGGCGATGGGGCTGCCAATTCTTGAAAGACAGCATTATTACAATTCTTAATAGGATTATAATACCAATTCTTAGGGAATTGGTTGTGGTATAACCACCATGGACCAACGCAAGGGTTTGAATAGTGCAGTTACCATTCTTTGCGTATTAATAAATAACACCATGTTCAGTGGCATTTTTCTTTTCTTAAACGGAGAGACTCCAAAAAAAACCGAAAAAACCAATGATCCTTGTAGAGAAAAATGTGCTCTTTATAATGATATCAGAATTAAAATACTTTAGAGGCACCCTTTTTGAGAAATGAAACCTAAAAATAGGTAAAAAAGAGAATTTTGTTTACTTACCGTAAATTCTTTTTCTTATAGTTCCGACATGGGAGACCCAGACCATGGGTGTATAGCTTCTGCCTCCGGAGGACACACAAAGTACTACACTAAAAGTGTAGCTCCTCCCTCCGAGCATATACACCCCCTGGATGACAAATCCAACCAGTTTAGTGCAAAAGCTGAAGGAGGACATCCACCCATAAGTAGAGATAGAGTAAAACCCGGAATAACCGGAACCTCTGTCTACAACAACAGCCGGTGAAAAACACACGGAACTAGAAAACTGCCAACAGGCAACAGGGAGGGTGCTGGGTCTCCCATGTCGGAACTATAAGAAAAAGAATTTACGGTAAGTAAACAAAATTCTCTTTTTCTTCATCGTTCCTTATGGGAGACCCAGACCATGGGACGTCTCAAAGCAGTCCATGGGTGGGAAATAAACAGAAACTGAGAAGTAGGCAAAACCTAACTTCACCAATGGGCGACAGCCGCCCGAAGGATGCGTCTGCCCAAGCTCGCATCTGCCGAAGCATGAGCATGCACTTGGTAGTGCTTCGAAAAGGTGTGCAGACTAGACCAAGCGGCAGCCTGACAGACCTGCTGAGCCGTAGCCTGGTGCCTGAAAGCCCAAGAGGCACCGACAGCTCTGGTCGAGTGCGCCTTAATCCCCGGCGGGGGAGGCACCTGAGAACATTGGTAGGCATCGGATATAGCCGACCTAATCCAACGAGCTAGGGTCGGTTTAGAAGCCGAGAGACCCTTGCGCTGACCTGTGGTCAGCACAAAAAGAGAGGTGCACCGCCTAAGAACAGCGGTGCGTGACACATAGATCCAGAGCGTCCGCACCAAATCTAAAGCATGCAACGCTTTCTCAAAGCGATGCACAGGGGCCGAACAAAAGGAGACAATGAAATGTCTTGGTTAAGGTGGAAGGGAGACACCACCTTAGGGAGAAAGTCCGGAGTCGGACGGAGAACCACCTTGTCTTGGTGAAAAAACCAAAAAGGGTGACTCCGAAGAGAGCACAGTCAAATCAGAGACTCTCCTGAGAGAAGTTATGGCCACTAGAAAGACCACTTTCTGTGAAAGACGAAACAACGAAACCTCCCTAAGAGGCTCAAAGGGGGGTTTCTGTAAGGCCGTGAGGACCAGATTAAGGTCCCAGGGATCCAGAAGTCGCCGGTAAGGCGGAATGATGTGAGATGCGCCCTGCATGAAGGTGCGCACCTGAGCCAGCCGGGCGATATGCCGCTGGAACAACACTGACAGAGCCGAGACCCGTCCCTTGAGGGAATTGAGGGATAGTCCTAGCTGCAGACCGGACTGTAGAAAGGACAGGATGGTCGGCAAGGAAAACGGCCAAAGAGCATGGCCGGAAGAGCGACACCAGGACAGGAAGATTCTCCAAGTCCTGTGGTAAATCCTGGCCGAGGAAGACTTCCGAGCCTGAGTCATAGTGGAGATGACCTCGGAAGGAATGCCTAAAGCCGTAAGGATCCAGGACTCAAGAGCCATGCCGTCAATCTGAGAGCCGCAGAATTCTGGCGGAAAAACGGACCTTGTGAGAGAAGGTCTGGGCGGTCCGGGAGATGCCACGGAACCTCTACGGACAGACGGAGCAGGTCTGGGTACCAAGCTCGCCTGGGCCAGTCTGAGGCGATGAGTATGACCCGACGGCCCTCCATTCTGATCTTGCGCAGGACTCTGGACAAGAGAGCTAGAGGGGGAAACACGTAGGCCAGACGGAACTGGGACCATTCCTGAACCAGCGCGTCCGCCACCAAGGCCTGAGAATCGTGGGAGCGAGCCACGTAAACCGGAAACTTGTTGTTGTGTCGGGATGCCATTAGATCCACTTCCGGAGTGCCCCACTTGCGGCAGATTGACCGGAACACTGCTGGATGCAGGGCCCACTCGCCGCTGTCCATGGTTTGACGGCTGAGATAATCTGCCTCCCAGTTTTCTACGCCTGGGATGTGGACTGCGGATATGGTGGACTTGGAGTCCTCCGTCCACTGAAGGATGTGTTGAATTTCCAACAGGGCTAGGCGGCTGCGAGTCCCGCCCTGGTGATTGATGTCGGCAACTGCTGTCGCGTTGTCTGACTGGACTCGAATGTGCTTGCCCGCCAACAGGTGGTGAAAAGCTACGAGAGCTAGGAGCACAGCTCTGATTTCCAGCACATTGATCGAGAGGGCTGATTCGGACGGAGTCCAAGTGCCCTGTGCTCGGTGGTGGAGAAACTGCTCCCCAGCCGGATAGACTGGCATCCGTGGTGGGAATCACCCAGGACGGGGCCAGAAAGGAGCGTCCCTGGGACTGCAAGGAAGAGGTCCGCTTGTCCCAACAGCGGAGAATGTCCAGCTGCAGGGGACGCAGATGGCAAAGGGAACCGCTTCCATTGACGCCACCATCTGACCCAGCACCTGCATGAGGTGCCTGATGGAATGACGGCGGAGCCTCAGCAGAGAGCGAACCGCCAGATGAAGGGACTGCTGTTTGACTAAGGGCAGCTTCACAAGTGCCAGCAGAGTCTCGAATTGCATCCCTAGGTATGTAAGTTCCTGGGTCGGGGTCAGAGTGGACTTGGGCAGCTTGACAAGCCACCCGAATTGAACAAGCGTGGCGAGAGTGAGCGAGACACTCCGCTGAGAGTGAGCGAGACACTCCGCTGACAGTCTGTACTGGATGAAGCCTTGACTAGAAGGTCGTCCAGGTAAGGAATCACTGCCAACCCCTGGAGGTGCAGAACCGCAACCACTGCTGCCATGACCTTGGTGAATACACGAGGAGCCGTGGCTAACCCAAAGGGGAGAGCCACGAATAGGAAATGTTCCTGTCCGATTACAAAACGTAGCCAACGCTGGTGTGAAACTGCGATTGGCACATACCGATAGACATCTCTGATGTCGATGGATGCTAAGAAATCTCCTTGGGTCATTGACTGATCGCAGAGACTCCATGCAAAAATGCCGCACCTGAACATGCTTGTTGAGAAGCTTGAGATCCAGGTCGGAAGGCACCGTCCTTTTCGGGGACTAGGAAGAGATTTGAGTAGAAATCTCAGAACCGTTCCCAGTCGGGAACTGGTACAATTACTCCATTGGTCTGCAAGAATGCCACGGCCTGTGAGAAGGCGGCGGCCTTAGAGCAGGGGGGAGTTGACAGAAAAAAATCTGTTTGGCGGGCTGGATAGAATTCTATTCTGTAGCCGTGGGAGATGATATCCCACACCCACTGATCGAAGACGTTTTGAAACCACACGTCGCCCAAGTGGGAGAGCCTGCCACCGACCAAAGGACGTTGCTGGCGCGGCCAGATAATCAAGAGGAGGCTGCCTTGGTGGCAGCAGCTCCTGCGGACTTCTGAGGACGCGGCTTCATGCGCCAGTTGGTTGACGGACCTTGGCTGAGTTAGTGGACGAGGCTGAGGGCTTAGAGGACGACCAGTTAGAGGAACGAAAGGAACGAAACCTCGACTGGTCCTGCCCTGGACAGGATTCCTGGGTTTGTGGCATGGAAGTGCTCTTCCTGCCAAAAACTTCCTTAATAATTTCATCCAGTTGTTCACCGAATAGACTGGTCCCAGCAAAAGGGAGCCCAGCAAGGTACTTCTTAAGAAGCATCTGCCTTCCGCTCTAGAAGCCACAGGAGCCTGCGGATAGCGAGGGAAGCAGCCGAGGCCACCGCAGTGCGGTGACAGTCTCCAGCATGGCAGACATGGCATAGGATGAAAACACTGAAGCCTGGAAGGTAAGGCAACCATTTTGGGCATAAAGACCCTGGTGAGGGAACGCATCTTCTCCCGAGAAGCAGAGATGGCTTTGAGAGCCCGCACTGCTGCAAAAGATGGGGAGAACGAGGCCCCTGACGCCTCATATATAGATTTGGCCAGAAGGTCAACCTGGCGGACAGTGGAATCCTTAGAGAGGTGCCGTCAGCCACTGATACAACTGTCCGGGCTGAAAGACTAGACACCGGAGGGTCCACCCTTGGTGAATGAGCCCACTCCTTGACCACCTCTGGTGGAAGGGGAAAACAGTCATCAGAACCACGCTTTGGGAAGCGTCTGTCAGGACAGGCTCTGGGCTAGGTCACCGTGGGCTGAAAAACTGGAGTGGTTAAGGAACACACTCCTTGTTCTCTTAAGGTATACTGATGCCTTTCTGCCAGCGGGGGATGCTCCCCTGATACAGGCGGATTGAGGTCCAGTACAAATATAATGGACGCAATCAAATCATTAGCATCTGCGTCACCTTCGGACAGCTCAATGGGGTACATGAAGTAGCGTCCGAGCCCCTAGTAAAGGCATCCTCCTCGTCCTGCGAGTCAGCTCGTGATCAGAGCCGCGGGACGAGGAAGGAAAGGGGACCCTGCGTCTCCATTTTAGGAGGACGGGGTCTGAGACCAGATGAAGAATCGTGTGTGAGCTTTGCTGAGCGAGCAGCAGAAGCGCCCTGAGAAGGGGGCTGATGCATGCTCAGCAGTGTCCGGGACAGCTGTCCCCAGGAGAAACCGGGGGTTCAGCCACCGGAGCCGGAGCGGCCGAGGGACCACTGAGGAGATTCCAGGCTGAGGGACCACTATGTTAGAGCAAGCATCACAATGTGGTTATGTGCTCGGTACAGGCAGTACGAGTCTACATGCAGTGCATATTAAGAACAGCCTTGCAGCCCTGCTCTGATGTGAGACATGCTGCAGAAGTGGGGGCTCTGTCCAGAATGACCCCCAGCAGAGTATATAAACAGAGTATATAAGCAGCTGCACAACCGGAGGTTGTGGCTTGCCAGACCGTTTAACATAGAGACATCTCTGTGCCCTCCAGATCCCCCAGCCCAGGCCCCCATTTGTCACAATGTGGTTATGCAGACATTGAGAACGCTGATAAAATGGCGCCGGAGCGAGGAGAGGGGGCGGGGCCTACTCTGAGAGCGGGATACGGAGGGCAAATGAGGTATACAGGGGAGGGAATCTTTCCTCAGTGAGGAGTGTCCGTTCCCTGTGCTGAACAGCCGCTGGGCGGAGCCGCACTGTCCCTCTGCATGACTGACATGCAGGGGCAGTGAAAAACGAAACTAGGCCTCAGGCGAAGCCGGGGCCTAGATTTAAACATGCGGCCAGCGTGCAGGCACCATCGGCGCGGTTCTCCAGTGAAAACTGGAGAACCGGCCGGAAATGTTAACACAGTCATATAACACACTCTCCCCAATATATAAATACAAGGGACCCCTGGAAAGACCACTTTCTGTGGTAATAACGTCTCAATACTTAGCTTTTGAGACGCAGGTGCCAGGTCCCTGGGGGGGGTGAGCGCTCCGTCCGGCAGGATCCTGAAAGGGCTGCGGATGGAGACCGGTCTCCTGCAAAGCAGTGAGAACCGTGATGGCTCCCACTTCAAGCCAGAGCCTCAGGGGATGGTGAAGGAGCGCGGCATGTGAAGGCTCCAGCCTTGTAAAATCAACCTTAACAGCACCGCCGACACAGTGGGGTGAGAAGGGACATGCCGGGAGTCCAGATTGGACCCGCTTTTCTTCCAAATCTTTGAAATCAAAAATCAAAATTCAGAGAATGCATGTGTGTGTGTGACCTCCTGAACACAAAGCATTGAACTGGTTGGATTTGTCATCCAGGGGGTGTATATGCTCGGAGGGAGGAGCTACACTTTTAGTGTAGTACTTTGTGTGTCCTCCGGAGGCAGAAGCTATACACCCATGGTCTGGGTCTCCCTAAGGAACGATGAAGAAATTCGTTTTTTTTTAAGTTTTTCATCATATGTGGGTGTGAATATTTCCACAAATACATATGCTTTGACCGTGATATTGCAGCAATGCAAAGTCATGTAGATGTTTGGTGTACAGGGCAAAGCACCAGTTACTATTAGTTTTTGGTCTTGAGTTATACATGGACAAAGTTAGGCATAAATTTTATGCGACACGTTTTACAAGCTACTTTGACACAAAATTGCGGCCGAAATATTGTTTTGTCATAGCCGGTAATAATTTTATCGTGTTTAGCAGCAAAAGTTGAGCTAGTATGCCAAATTTCAGCATTATAGCCAGTATAGAACTCTAATGGCTATGTGCCAAAGTTTGCAAAATCCTCTTAGCTGAAGCCGCAGGCTTGATGGAACCTCCAGTGAAAGGTCAACAGTGTCCAATGTATTTGAGATCTGGCAGTAAAAATTTACAGAACCTCTTTTCAAACATACATGTACATCCTTATAAATTTTCAACAAAATCGGAGAAGGTCGAGAGGGGACAATTTTTAAAACTGGTCCACTTGATGTTGAATGACCCATTACATTTCCCTAAAATATACCCATGTTTAAAACTGTATGCAGTAATAAAAAGGTTGAGGGCTATGAAAATCAGACCGCAAATGTTTTACTTATAGGGATTGTCTGGGTATCCTACCAATAGGTAATCGAAAGCTGCTGATCCACAACACAGCAGCTCAACAATCACCTGTTCTTTTCTCCAACAGCGGCTGAATGTAAACTTTGAATGGAGCTCATAAGTACAGCTTAGTTTAAAGGGGTTACCATCTACTTGGACAACCCCTTCTCATTCACCGTTTGCCCCCATTTAAACAAACTATTTAGGGAACATGCTCATGATCAGAATTACTAGCGTTTTGGAAGTAGCATACTTTTGCTGCGTCCAAAACGCTGCGTTGTACAGTGCTAGCACAGTGGATGGGATTTATAGAAATCTCATGCCCACTGTACATTTTAACACTGTGTAAATTGACCTGCGGTGCGGGTTTCCTACCAGCAGCATGTCAATTTCTCCTGCAGAGACGCTAGAGTCTCCTGCGCGGGAGAACACCGCAAACGCTTTTATACTGGCCTTTCGTGCTGATGCAATGGTGTCGGCACTCGCTTTCCTGTGGCTCACAGTGTGACTCACTTGAGCCCTGCACCCAAGCAGAGCAGTCTTCAACGTCTACACCTTCAGACAAATCAGACCTTAATAGGAAGTCATTGGCCAGGGGAATGATAGGTCAGCAAATACCAATGCCCGAAAAATGCCTTTCAGTTACATTCACCCAAATGATGCAAAAGATCAAACATACTAAAGTTTTTTCAAAGTGCAGGCAATGACGCAGCATCTTTCCCCCGTACAGTATGTAAGATTTATCAGTGTGCAAGACACAAATATCTTACAATATGCCAATGCAAGAATTTTCCAATATTTTTCTCACTTATGTTGTACCAAATTTACACAACACTAGAAACAGCAGAGCAGGTTTTTCCACAAACATGAGGCTCAGTTTGATTACCATAATCTACAATGTGTTTTTACCAGATAACTACCATACATATCCCTTACACTGTTCAAAACCAGCAGCTTCCCTTCATACAGTACATGATAAAAAGGTCTGACAACAGAGATCTCTAGGGTATGCTCAGTGTATGTAAATGTACAGGACTACAATTGACCTCAAAGTAAAATACTGTACATATCTCTATGGATTGACCTGCCATTATTGGTGTCTACAGGGAAATGTCAGGTCTCTATTGAATGAGTGGAAGCAGAACAGGGTCAGCACTGGGCCCTCTGTCACCAAAGGTCCCATCTCAATAGCAAAGACTGCCTTTAAGAAAGTCCTGTCCACACATTTATCTTGTTTTCACCATGACATAACACGTCTTTTGTGCAATTCATCTTCTATACTTACTGGCAATGCACAAATAAACAGGATTTCACAGGATTTCTCTGTAAATAGTCTGACATGGTCAGCACTGATTAGACATTGTATGGCTTGCTTCTTCATAACACATCACATTTTACATGATAAAGTTTGCCATTACTTGGTTGTTCCAAGCAATACTATAAATAAAAATATATATATATATACACACACACACACACACACACACATACAGTGCCTACAAGTAGTATTCAACCCCCTGCTGTTTTAGCAGGTTTACACATTCGGAATTAACTTGGCATTGTGACATTTGGACTGTAGATCAGCCTGGAAGTGTGAAATGCACTGCAGCAAAAAAGAATGTTATTTCTTTTTTTTTTTTTAAATTGTGAAAAGTTTATTCAGAGGGTCATTTATTATTCAACCCCTCAATCCACCAGAATTCTGTTTGGTTCCCCTAAAGTATTAAGAAGTATTTCAGGCACAAAGAACAATGAGCTTCACATGTTTGGATTAATTATCTCTTTTTCCAGCCTTTTCTGACTAATTAAGACCCTCCCCAAACTTGTGAACAGCACTCATACTTGGTCAACATGGGAAAGACAAAGGAGCATTCCAAGGCCATCAGAGACAAGATCGTGGAGGGTCACAAGGCTGGCAAGGGGTACAAAACCCTTTCCAAGGAGTTGGGCCCACCTGTCTCCACTGTTGGGAGCATCATCCGGAAGTGGAAGGCTTATGGAACTACTGTTAGCCTTCCACGTCCTGGACAGCCTTTGAAAGTTTCCACCCGTGCCGAGGCCAGGCTTGTCCGAAGAGTCAAGGCTAACCCAAGGACAACAAGGAAGGAGCTCCGGGAAGATCTCATGGCAGTGGGGACATTGGTTTCAGTCAATACCATAAGTAACGTACTCCACCGCAATGGTCTCCGTTCCAGACAAGCCCGTAAGGTACCTTTACTTTCAAAGCGTCATGTCAAGGCTCGTCTACAGTTTGCTCATGATCACTTGGAGGACTCTGAGACAGACTGGTTCAAGGTTCTCTGGTCTGATGAGACCAAGATCGAGATCTTTGGTGCCAACCACACACGTGACGTTTGGAGACTGGATGGCACTGCATACGACCCCAAGAATACCATCCCTACAGTCAAGCATGGTGGTGGCAGCATCATGCTGTGGGGCTGTTTCTCAGCCAAGGGGCCTGGCCATCTGGTCCGCATCCATGGGATGGATAGCACAGCCTACCTGGAGATTTTGGCCAAGAACCTCCGCTCCTCCATCAAGGATCTTAAGATGGGTCGTCATTTCATCTTCCAACAAGACAACAACCCAAAGCACACAGCCAAGAAAACGAAGGCCTGGTTCAAGAGGGAAAAAATCAAGGTGTTGCAGTGGCCTAATCAGTCTCCTGACCTTAACCCAATTGAAAACTTGTGGAAGGAGCTCAAGATTAAAGTCCACATGAGACACCCAAAGAACCTAGAGAACTTGGAGAAGATCTGCATGGAGGAGTGGGCCAAGATAACTCCAGAGACCTGTGCCGGCCTGATCAGGTCTTATAAAAGACGATTATTGGCTGTAATTGCAAACAAGGGTTATTCCACAAAATATTAACCCTAGGGGTTGAATAATAATTGACCCACACTTTTATGTTGAAAATGTATTAAAATTTAACTGAGCAACATAACTTGTTGGTTTGTAAGATTTATGCATCTGTTAATAAATCCTGCTCTTGTTTGAAGTTTGCAGGTTCTAACTTATTTGCATCTTATCAAACCTGCTAAATCTGCAGGGGGTTGAATACTACTTGTAGGCACTGTATATACATTATATATACACACACACACACAGTTTATACTGTATATATATATCTATATATATATATATATAATTTATATTTTTTTTTTTACAATGGGGGAGCTTAAATCAGCATGAAAGGGGTTTTCCAATCAAATGATATTTGTGACTGTTTCTTATGAAAGGTCATTAGTATTAGATGGGTGGGGGTTCAACAACCAGCATACTTACTGATCACCTGGTATTCGCTCCCGCAGCGGCCATAGATAAACAATGAACAGCACTACCCAGCCTAGCTCCATTGGAAACGTAGTGGATGGAGATCAGCTCCTATACAGCTGAAGTCAGTACACATTGAATGGAGCTGTACAACTCAATATTCAATGTCTACATCTGACTACAGCCAGAGCCAATAATAGCCGATTGGTAAAAAGACCCGGTATCACATCCAAACCATCTGATATCAATGACTTATAGAATAGGATGGATACGAGGGGCTACTGATAAGTCTTTGGCTTTACCCAGAAATAAACGAGATAGGAAGATGAAACTTTACATTTATTCCACATCCTCTCCACTGATGTCAACACACATTTTACATTGGTATTCCAAGTTCTGTAAGCCTAGCAAAAAGAAGGATTTCGGTTGTGTCTCAATCCAGGCATCCATAGCAGCCATGGCATCAGAAATGGTGTGAAATTTGGTACTGTTGAAGTGTGAATAAGATGGGTGGTCAACCAACTGAAAGCCCAGCTCTGTGCAGTGCGAGCAGAGACGTTGTCTTGCAGGAACAAGATTCCTTTGGACAACTTGCCACTCCTTTTGGCCTTCAGAGCTGCCTTCAATTGGTCCAAAAGTTCAGTGTAACACCTTGCATTGATGGTGGAACCTTTTTGAAGGTAGTCCACTAGTAGCACGCCCTCCTTATCCCAGAACACAGACACGATCACCTTAGTGGCTGATTTTTGCACCCTCAACTTCTTTGGATATGGACAACTACTGTGCCTCCACTCTTGGCTGCTCTTTTTTTTCAGGGTCAGACAAATAAATCCAAGTCTCGTCCATAGTGACCAGTCGATCCAGGAAGGTCTTAACAGTCCGGAAACGCTGAAAAATGGACCCAGAAGTTTTCACTTGCATGCTTCTCTGATCTGTTGTCAAACATTTGGTGGCCCACTTTGCAAATAGTGTCCTCGTGTCCAACTGTTCAGGAATAATGACACAAACACATTCACGGGAAATCCCCATGATGTCTGCTATTGCTTTAGCTGAAATTCGTTGATTCTCCAGTATGAGGTTGTGCACAGCATCGACGATCTCCGTAACAACAACCACTCTCTGTCGTCCAGGACTTTCCTCATCATTGGTGCTGAAGTGGCCAGTTTTAAATTTGGCAACCCAGTTCTTAACTGTGGAATATGAAGGGCATTGATTCCCCAATGTCTGCAACATATCACCATTAATAGCCTTCACAGTCTTTCCTTGCAGAAACAAGAATGTTATCACTCCTCTGCTCTCAGTTGCTGTGAATATCGCATTAGACTCCGCCATTTTGTTTTGCCGCGTGCGTAGAACGTTGTTTGTTGCCATAAGCAACAAACGCAAAATTTTGAAAACATGTATTAGACACATAAGGCTTTCATGTGATATAACATTCGTTACCATAGAAACAAAAAAAAATGTCACAAAGCCAAAGACTTATCAGCAGCCCCTTGTATAATGTGTTATCCTATATATGTTGATCACAGTCCATAAACGTAATGAATTTTATTGCAGAGACTTGGATAAAATGCTCCAACATTAATTATTTTATAGGGAATACTAGTACTTAATGAAACAAACAAGTGCATAATAAGGACACATCTTCAAAATACAATTACAGTGGAACCTTGCTTAACGAGAACGATCCGTTCTGGGAGTGTGCTTGTTAACCAAGTTACTCGTTCAGCAGAGCAAGATTTCCCATAGGAAATCATTGCAATGCTGACAATTTGTTCCACAACTTGTTAAATGTCCCATCCTGGTCCCCTATTCTGTCATTCCACACACGTACAAACACACACAAACACGCACAAACACGCACAAACACACACAAACACACACAAACACACACAAACACACACAAACGCACATATTATATGCTCACCTTACCTTCCGTTCCATCGCCGGTCTCCTGGGACTTGCTGTTCTCCGGTGCGGGCCGTGTATCAGGTAACTATAACGACGAGGGAGGAACTTCCTGGCAGAGCGCTGACGTCAAAGGCAGAGCCGCTTGCCTCTGATTGGCCAGCGTGCTGCCTTTGAGTAGCGGTGACAGGAACCAGGAAGTTCCTGCTTCGTCGCTATGGATGCAGATGCCTGGAGTGGAGCGGCGCACTACAGGACCCAGGAGACCGGTGATGAAACGGAAGGTACACATATTATATGCTCACCTTACCTTCCGTTCCACCGCCGGCCTCATGGTACTTGTAGTTCGCCGCGAGCACGTCGCGATGTACAGTACCCGGGAACTACAAGATCTATGAGGCCGGTGGTGGAACGGAAGGTAAGGTGAGCATAATACTGTATGTGCGTGCGTGTGTGTTTGTGCGTGCATGTGTGTGTTTGTGTGGACTGCATGTGCGGGTTAGAGCGCGATAGATGTACGAAACCGGAAGTGTCTGAGGTGAGGATTTTGCTCGCACAGCAAAGCTTTCTCGTAAAGCGGGTTACAAATTTACAGAAAGCTTTGCTTGTTAAGCAAAATTCTCGTTCAGTAGGTTACTCGTTAAGTGAGGTACCACTGTACCTTTACATTAGAACAATCAGATTCTACCAGACTACAGGCATTGACTGGGAATACGGTATGAAAGTGTGTTTGAAGGTTGATAGCGTAAACATATCTAAAGACAAAATTACATTTACAGTGTGAAGCAATGACAAAGGCAACCGGAGAGGACATGGGGCTATCATTTTACAACTAAGTAAATCTCTGATCGGCTGCCATAAAAAGCTGGCTTCTTTCATATGAATTCCCGAGACTTAGAGTATTTTCATGACTACTTCAATTTTTTGCTAATTGTGTAAATGAATAATTTATTAAAAAGAAAATGTGTCTCTGGATGTGAAAAAAAAAACAAAACAAAAACCACAACAAAAAAAACCCAATTCAATTAACACTTTATAAAATGTATTTTACTGGTAGACTGAATAGAAATGGCACAATCATTGCAGAGAATATAAATTTACCTGATCTACGGAGGTGACATCGCTCGCAACAACATCTGGGGGGCGGCTGGGTGGGTTTGCAGTGTCCTAAAAGTAACAAAAAAGTAGGGATCAGGAAAGTTCAGGAAATATATGCACAAGCAAAGGACAAACAGGAGAAAAATACTGTCACACTTTCAGATGCAGAAGTCTTCCTCGTTCAATACAAAATTGTTTCATTTTGGACCAATTCCCTTAAGTAATATATTAAACCTTATCTAAGGCAAGTAGCCCATCTGCCATACTTTCCTTTAATTTCGCAGTATTCACAGAAAATACAGTAAAAGCCTTCCTTGTCATGTCCGCTTCCCTACAGAGATTTCTCTTCTTTTTAATGGTCAGACAAGAGATTGCAATACATATTAGAACATGAAAAATAGAAAAACAAATAAATGGATTTTTCAGGAAACTCAGAGGGCAGCTGCAAAAATATGACATAGCATAGTGAGTTTTACTGCGAGAAATAAATTATTATGACCCCGATACTTAGCCGGAAAATGGATGTGCCCGAAAATGGTTTATGTATGCCAAGGCTGGTGTACGAAAATAAAAACTAAACTTGTGGCAGGGTTTGTATTACGGATGACACGTATGAAACACAATCACACTGTACATTAATGAGCGCAACAAAGGATTTACTCAAAATATTATTTCATTATTCACTTCTTCCTTGGTTTTCA
>NC_134353.1:786506973-786571074 GCF_048569485.1 Anomaloglossus baeobatrachus
ACCGCTTGTACCTGTTCCAAGTGGCTCTGCCACTCAGAGCTGTAAATAATGATGTCATCAAGGTACGCTGATGCATACGCCTGGTGGGGTTCCAGCACCAAGTCCATCAACCTCTGGAACGTGGCCGGAGCGCCATGTAACCCAAAAGGCAAGACAACATAGTGGAAGAGACCCTCCGGCGTAACAAAAGCGGTTTTCTCCTTGGCGGACTCAGTCAGTGGCACCTGCCAGTACCCCTTGGTCAGGTCGAGCGTGGTGAAATATCGCGCCTGTCCCAGCCTATCAATCAGCTCATCCAACCGGGGCATGGGGTAGAGATCGAACTTGGATATTTCGTTCAATCTCCTAAAGTCATTGCAGAACCTTAAGGAGCCATCGGGTTTTGGTATTAGGACAATGGGACTAGCCCATTCACTCCGGGATTTTTCGATGACCCCCAGGCGTAGCATTGTCTTCACTTCCTCTGATATGGCTTGTCTTCGAGCCTCCGGCACCCAGTATGACTTCAGGTGTACCTTCAGGTGAGGCTCTGTGACAATGTCATGTCGTATCAGACTGGTCCTACCAGGCAGCTCGGAGAAGACATCGGGGTTCTGCTGAACCAGCCGTCTGGCCTCTCGCCTCTGTTGCTTGGTGAGGGCTTCTCCAATCCTTACTTCCGGTTCGTCCTCTCCGGAGGTCGCTGGAGCCGGGTTTGAACGACCCAAAGAGGAGGGAGATGGGGGAAAAACAACCATCAGGCTTTCCCGTTCCTGCTAAGGTTTTAATAGGTTGACATGGTATATTTGTTCAGGTTTCCGCCTACCGGGCTGCAATACCTTATAGTTGACCACCCCGACTTTTTCCTTTATCTCGTAGGGGCCTTGCCACTGAGCCAGGAATTTACTCTCCGCCGTGGGGATCAATACCAACACCCGATCCCCGGGTTTAAAGGTCCGCTCGGTGGCTTGTCTATTGTAGCGGCCGCTTTGCGCGGCCTGAGCCTCCTGTAAATGCTCCTTCACAATTGGCATGACCGCGCTTATGCGGTTCTGCATTCCTAAAATGTGTTCAATCACACTTTTATGGGGGGGTGGGCTCTTGCTCCCATGTTTCCTTTGCCAGGTCCAACAATCCCCGGGGATGTCGCCCGTATAACAACTCAAAAGGCGAAAACCCCGTGGATGCCTGTGGCACCTCTCGTATGGCAAACATCAAATAGGGAAGCATCATATCCCAGTCTTTCCCGTCTTTGGAAATCACCCTTTTGAGCATGGTTTTCAGGGTTTTATTGAATCGTTCCACTAAACCATCCGTCTGAGGATGATACACAGACGTACGCAACTGCTTGATCTGGAGTAGCCGGCATAGCTCTTTGGTCACTTTAGACATGAATGGGGTCCCCTGATCCGTAAGGATCTCCTTGGGCAACCCCACCCGGCAGAACACAGCAAACAACTCCCGAGCTATAAGCTTCGCCGCAGTATGTCTGAGAGGTATCGCCTCTGGATACCGGGTGGCATAGTCAACGATCACTAGGATGTGTTGGTGCCCTCGAGCGGACTTTACGAGGGGCCCCACCAGATCCATCCCTATCCGTTCAAAAGGGACTTCTATAATGGGTAACGGTACCAACGGACTGCGAAAGTGGGTCAGGGGTGCGGTAAGCTGACACTCCGGGCAGGTTTCGCAGAACCGTTTTACCTCCCCAAAGACCCCGGGCCAATAGAACCTTTGCAATATTCGCTCCTGCGTTTTCTTGACCCCTAGGTGGCCACTCATCAGGTGTTTATGAGCCAAGTCGAGGACCCGCCGGCGATACGGCTGGGGCACCACCAACTGCTCTACCCCCACGCCCCGTATTTCATCTACCCGGTAGAGTAAATCCTGCTTAAGAGCGAAATGGGGGTACCTTACCTGGGCACCGGGCAGCTGTGCCACCCCGTCAACTACTGTCACCTGACTCCGGGCATGTATTAATGTAGGGTCCTGGAGTTGGGCTGTCCCAAACGTATCCGGGGACGCCTCCAACTCCGGGATGGGCTCGACCGTCTCAGCCTCTCCTGCCAATACCTCTAGGGGCGACCTATCGGGTTCACATTCTGTCCCTATCATGGGGACCCCTACGGCAGGCGTCCCGGATTCGGGATTGTAGGGCTCAGGTCCCGGACTGACCAATATCTGAGGGGACTTAGGAGGTCCCTTCCATAAAGTCCAAAAATAGGGCAGATCCCTTCCTAGGATCACGTCATAGGGAAGAGTGTTAATAAGTCCCACCTCATGTTGCACCTGACCGCAAGGTGCTGTGATGGTGACAATCCCTGTGGGATAGTCTCGGCGGTCCCCATGTATGCAAACCACCCCCACGGTACGTCATGTGGCCTTTACTTTAGCCCTTAGGGTTGATCGCACAAGGGTCACCAAGCTTCCGGAATCCAACAAGCCTGTAACCGGACATCCATTCACCTGTATTTGGCACAAGTGGGGCTCAGTCTCTGGGGAGACAAGGTCAGCGGTACACACCACCTGAGCATACATTGAACCCCGCCGGGTAACCCCACAATCCATGGGCTCCGTGGTGAGGGGACACTGGGCTTCCATATGTCCCACCCGCTGGCACCGCCAACATCTAATAGGGAAGGAAACCCCCTTGACGAGTTGTCGTTTAGGGTACATAGCCTTCCGGACCTCAGGGACGGCGGGCGCGGCCTCAGACGGGACGGTAGCGGACTCCCGCACCGGTGTCAGCGGTGGGTCCTTGGCCCTAGGCTTGGAGGGGCCGGACCGATGGGCGGTACACAAAGTCTCAGTGTCCCGTATCAAGTCCTGCGTAGCCACATGCCGCTCAACCAGGCACACTAATTGGTCCAGGGTACTTGGGTCGCCCTGTCCTACCCACCGTTGAATGGTGACGGCTAAAGTGCGCACAAAGCGATCAACTACTACCCTTTCCACCATTTGCGCAGGGCTCAGAGTGTCAGGCTGCAACCACTTCTTTACCAGATGCAACAAGTCATAGGCCTGGGAGCGTACGGGTTTGGCTTCCTCATAGAACCACTGATTTACCCGCTGAGCCCGTACATAGGTATTCACCCCCAACCGAGCAAGTATTTCGGCTTTCAGGGTCGCATATTCTATGGCGTCCTCGGTACAGAGGTCCAGGTACGCTTTTTGGGGCTCCCCCGTCAGATAGGGCGACAATACCTCAGCCCACTGGAGGGTCGGCAGCTTTTCCCGCTCGGCCACCCGCTCAAACACCGCCAGGAACGCTTCCACATCATCCCCCGGGGTCATCTTTTGCAACGCTTGTCTCACCACTTTCCGGACGCTGCCGTCGTCACCCGGTCCCGGGGTTGTTGCTGCCGGTCCGGCACGGATCGACTTGGCCAGGAGAACCATCTGTTCTTGGTGCCTTTTTTCCTGCAATTGCAAGGATTGCTGCTGACAATCCAACGACCGGAGCAGGTGTGCATTGGTCTGTTGCTGCTGTTCATTAGCCTGTTGTTGCTGTGCATTAGCCTGTTGTTGCTGTGCATTAGCCTGTTGTTGCTGTGCATTAGCCTGAGCCAGCTGCTTTAGTATGTCCTCCATGGTGTCGCCGGGTTTGGGCTGTAGTATAGTCGCTCGAATCCAGGACATGTGCTACCGGGTCACCAGGGATGGATGCTACACCTCACCGGGCTGGCATGCCCGCATTCTCCACCATCTGTGAGGTAGCGTGGTCGGCTGCGCGGCAGAAGATACGGGATCCAGGCACCAATGGTCACAGCACACGGTTTATTGTACAAACAAAAGTCCACAACAGCACCCATGTGTTATCTCCGGCAGAAACTCAGGGAGTTGTGTTCACTCCCTCACACTAGGCAACCACGCCCATGTTCCTGTTTCCTTTTAACCCTCCTTTCAGCCTGTAGGGAAACAGCATTAACCCCGGAGTGGAGTTACTTTCTATCATGGAGTGAGCACAACCGGGGCGAGACGTACCGGCCGTCATAGATAACCCCGGTCACAGTCTCACAACATATATATATATATATATATATATATATATAATTATATGAATAAATATAAAATCTCCTTGGTTCGAATCCCACTTCTCACATTTGACACAGTCTTTAAATTTTTGTAAAAGAAAGTACTATTATGTAATTCTGTATGTACATGTATTAAGTGTTTTTTTGTTTTATCGGTCTCCGACTCCTTTTTTGTTGTGGGTGGTTCTTATATTTGACACTTGTATATACAGATGTTCTGAAATGTATGTCCATTGTTGTTTTTTCCTTTGTCCTGATAAAGGAGGCTCTAACCTCTGAAATGCATAGACCTGTAAAATAAAGAATTGATTAAATCAACAGTCTATTACTTCGGCAGCAGCGCGGCATTAACTCAATTTTTCCTCTCCAACATTGAAGTTTCGTCTTCAGAAAGGACAGCTTTTCAAATCATGATAACCACTAACGTATAGTCATGGCCAAAAGTGTTGTCACCCTTGAAATTGTTCCAGAATATGAAGTATTTCTCCCAGAAAATTATTGTAATTACACACATGACGAGTTTTGTCATACAAATGTTTATTTCCTTTGTGTCTATTTGAATAACACAAAAACACAGGAATAAAAAGCAAATTGGATATCATTTCATACAAAACCCCTCAAATGGTCTAGCCAACATTGTTGCACCTTCCAAATTTGTGGTTAAACTTTATTTCAAGCACGTTATGCTCGTTCAAGGTCACCTGTGGCAAGTAGCAGGTATGGGCAATATGAAAAAAAAAAAACACCTGAAACCAGATAAAAAAGTGGAGAAGTTGACTCGATCTTTGCATTTACTTTCTGTGTGTTCCACACTAAGCATGGAGAACAGAAAGAGAAGTGGACTTGAGAACTAAAATTATTGAAAAATATTCACAATCTTCTAGGTTAAAAGTCCATCTCCAGAGATCTTAATAATCCTTTGTCCACAGTGTACAACATGATCACAAAATTTACAACACATGGCAACATAGCTAATCTCCCTGAACATGGACGGCAGAGAAAAAATTATGAAAAATTGAAGCGCAGGATAGTCCGGATAATGGTTAAGCAGCCGCAATCAAGTTCCAAAGAAATTCAAGCTGTCCAAGGCTCAGGGTGCATCCGTATTAGTGCAAACTGTCAACATTTGAATTAAAGGGAACCTGTCAGCAGAAATTTATACTAAAACCTAACAGATTCCCCCTCTGCAGCTCCTGGGCTGCATTGTAGAAAGGTCCCTGTTATTATTGTGCCCCCTTTCTGACCAAAAAAAAGAGTTTATAAAGAGGTACCTTTTTGGCTTCGGATTCTATAAATCTGACACGGGGGAGGGCAGCCTGATGGCCGTTATTCTGCCCCCTGGTCCTGTATGCCGCCCCCATCGCTGATTTCCATACTTTTGGACGCCGCCCACTGCTCCAGCCATCCCCGCGCATGCCCAGTGCCAGTCTCATGGGACTGAGCACTGTGACTGCTGGTGACGTGTGCGCAGGCAAGTGATTATGGGCGGGACTGTGACTGTTATCAGCAAGTACCCGCCCATAATCTCGTGAGCGCGCAAACCTCTCCAGCGTCACACTGTGCTCAGTGTAGATGCTAGACTGTATGGGCTGCTTCCAGGGATGACATCCCTCTGTCACGTGATAGTATTTTGAACACGCCCCTATCACGTGACAAAGGGATGTCATCCCTGGAAGCAGCCCATACAGTCTAGCATCTACACTGAGCACAGTGTGACGCTGGAGAGGTTTGCGCGCTCACGAGATTATGGGCGGGTACTTGCTGATAACAGTCACAGTCCCGCCCATAATCACTTGCCTGCGCACACGTCACCAGCAGTCACAGTGCTCAGTCCCGTGAGACTGGCACTGGGCATGCGCGGAGATGGCTGGAGCAGTGGGCGGCGTCCAAAAGTATGGAAATCAGCGATGGGGGCGGCATACAGGACCAGGGGGCAGAATAACGGCCATCAGGCTGCCCGCCCCCGTATCAGATTTATAGAATCCGAAGCCAAAAAGGTACCTCTTTATAAACTCTTTTTTTTGGTCAGAAAGGGGGCACAATAATAACAGGGACCTTTCTACAATGCAGCCCAGGAGCTGCAGAGGGGGAATCTGTTAGGTTTTAGGGGAAATTTCTGCTGACAGGTTCCCTTTAAATGAAACACAATGGCAGGAGACCCAAAAGGACCCTACCGCTGACACAGACATAAAAAAAAGCTATACTACAATCTCCCAAAATGTACGTGAGTAACCCAAAATCCTTCTGAGAAAACGACTTGTAGACAGATTTAACCAAGACAGACCTTTTTGGTAAAGCACATAATTCTACTGTTTACCAAAAACGGAAGGAGGCTTACAAAGAAAAGAACACAGCACCTACAGTCAAATATGGTGGAGGTTCAACGATGTTTTGGGGTTGTTTCATTGCCACTGGCACTGGATGCCATGACTGTGTGCAAGACTTCATGAAATCTGAATATTACCAAAAGGATTTTGGGTCGCAATATAATGCCAAATGTCAGAAACCTGGGTTTGCGTCCTAAGTTTTGGGTCTTCCACCAGGGCAAATGTACCAAACATTCTTCAAGAAGCACCCAGAAATTAATGTAAATTAAGCTCTGGAGAGTTCTGAAGTGGCCAGCAAAGGGTCCGAATCTAAATCCCACTGAACACCTTTTCAGAGATAATAAAAATGATGTTGGGAGAAGGCATCCTTCAAATATGAGAGACATGGACCAGTTTCTAATAAAAGAGTGGTCCAAAACTCCTGTTTAGAGGTGGAAGAAGCTTATTGATAGTTAAAAGGTAGCAATTGGTTGCAAATTATTTATTCCAAAGGGTATGAAACCACATATTAAGATGAGGGTGCCAACAATTTTGTCTGGCCCATTTTTGTGTTTCAGTGTGAAATTATGTCCAATTTGCCTTTTCTCCCCTAAGCTGTTTTTTTTTGTCGTTGTAATACACACAAAGGAAATAAAAACATGTATGACAAAAGATGTGTAATTGCAACAATTTTCTGGGAGAAAAACTTCATTTTCTGAATTAATTTAAAAGGTGCCAACACTTTCATGCATGACTATTTAAAATTTTTGTTAAATGTGTTAATATCCTTTAAGCTTATAGCCCATAGGTTTTTAGCTCTGGTTCATGAATGGGATTTTCAAAAGGAGCTTGGCATTCTGTTATGAGTGCTAAGGGCTCCCCCCTTGCACATTGGTTTTCTGTTTGAGATGGCTGCCCATTGGCTCCATGTATGAACTCCAGAACTTCCAGCTCCTGAACCTGCAACAATAACTTGATTACAGGCAGGTCCTAGAAAAAGGAATTGCTTAGATAGAACTATTTAGTTCTAATACTACCCTGATTGCATTGCCCCTGTACCACGGCAATCGAGATGAGCTGGGTAAAGCGCTGGAATTGTCACATCTAATAGATTTTTAGTTGCTATTTTTAAGCTGGGAGGCTAATAACTATGGGTCTCCCCAGTCTGAGAATTACAGCCACCAGCTGTCTGCTTTATCATGGCTGGGTATAAACATTTGGGAGGACCACATGCTGTTTTTTTTAAATTATTTATTTTAATAATTTTTTAAAAAAGCCGCATAGGATCCCTCTTGTTTTGAAACCCAGCCAAGGAGGGCTGCAGCCTCTAGCTGAAAGCTTTATCTATGCAGGGTATCACAAAATGTGGGGACCATACGCCAATTTATTCATTTACTTTTACACGACTATAGGGACGCAGACACAGTGTGTGATTCCAACCAATCACAGATGCTGTCCCACAGGGTTGGGACACTGTCTAACTGCAACCAATCATAGACGCCGGGACTAATGATGGTCAGGGGAGGCAGTGACTATGTATGAGGGTTAATAAGCGGACCCGGAAGCAGTGTTACAGCTGCTTAGGAGACTTCGTAAAGTATAACTGTCCTGCTCGAATCCCTCTAGCCCTTTGTATCAGAATTTTTAGGCCCCCACAGAATTATATGGAGTTAGGCGTCTGGGCAGATGTTCGGGTTCAAGTCCGATCCTGAACCGTATTGTTTTTCTAAAGTCCGCAGAACTCGCTGAACCCGAACATCAGTGGGTTCGTCCATTTCAAAGCAGTACGTAATTAAGAACAAGGGTGTGGTAAGAGATCATAATTAGCGGCACATGGATTGTGCTGCAGATTGCATTCTTTCCACTTTTTTGAAACACAGCCTTGGACTTCAGATAAAAAAAAATTCTCCTACTAGTACAGTATATCCCAAAACTGAGTAAACCCCTCACATTTTTGTAAATATTTTATATCTTTTAATTGGACAACACTGACACTTTGATACAATGTAAAATAGTCAGTGTAGAGCTTGTATAACAGTGTAAACCATTGGCAACAAAAGTGCGTACACATCTAAGTGACTATGGCCAAATTTCCCCTCAACTGTCAACATTTTGCGTGGACATGATTATTTTCAATTATTGTCTTAATGCTCTTGAGCACGGGGTCCATTAGAGCTTCACAGGTTGCTACTGGAATCCTCTTCCACTTCTCCATGATGACATCACGAAGCTGTTGGATGTTGGAGACCTTGCACTCTTTCACCTTCCTTTGAGGATACCCCACAGATGATCAATAGGGTTCAATCTGGAGATATGCTAGCCCCCCACAGTTTCTTTAGCAAGTGGTCATCCTGGAGGTATGTTTGGGGTCGTTATGTTGGTATATTGTCCTGTGGCTCAGTTTCCGAAGTGAGGGGATCATGCTCTAATTCAGTATGATTGATTGCTCTCAGTGAGAGAAACAAAATTAAAATTTTATAGCTCTGATACCTTTTAATGGCCAACTAAAATAAAAATAAGATAGGTTATAAAGCAAGCTTTCGAGACATCTCAGGTCTCTTCCTCAGGCATGGTATGAAAGAATAGACCTGATATGTCTCGAAAGCTTGCTTTATAACATCATATTTTATTTTTATTTTAGTTAGCCATTAAAAGGTATCAGAACTATAAAATTTTAATTTTGTTTCTCTCACTGGGAGCAATCATTTTTCAACTGGCTAACATGGTACCAAAACATTTTTCTTTTTAACTAATTCAGTATGTCACAGTACATGTTGGAATTAATGGTTCAATCAATGAACTGTAGCTCCCCACAGCACTTATTCAGAGTTAAACCATGACAATCCCACCACTATGCTTGACTGTGGGCAAGAAATACTTGTCTTTGTACTCCTCACCTGGTTACTGCCTCACACACTTGACAACATCTAAACCAAATAAGTTTATCTTGGTCTCATCAGATCTCAGTACATATTTCCAGTAAACCATGTCCTTAATCTGTTTGTCTTCATCAAAATGTTTGTAGGTTTTTTACTTGAGCATGATCTTTCAAAAGAAGCTTCCTTCTAGCTTGACATCCATGCAAACTAATTTGATACAGTGCGCGACATACACTGTGTGCAGAATTATTAGGCAAATGAGTATTTTGATCACATGATACTTTTTATAGATGTTGTCCTACTCCAAGCTGTATAGGCTTGAGAGACAACTACCAATTAAGTAAATCAGGTGATGTGCATCTCTGTAATGAGGAGGGGTGTGGCGTAATCACATCAACACCCTATATAAGGTGTGCTTAATTATTAGACAACTTCCTTTCCTTTGGCAAAATGTGTCAGAAGAGAGATTTGACGGGCTCTGAAAAGTCCAAAAATTGTGAGATGTCTTGCGGAGGGATGCAGCAGTCTTGAAATTGCCAAACTTTTGAAGCATGATCACCGAACAACCAAGCGTTTCATGGCAAATTGCCAACAGGGTCGCAAGAAGCATGTTAGGCAAAAATGACGCAAAATAACTGCCCATGAAGTGAGAAAAATCAAGCGTGAAGCTGCCAAGATGCCATTTGCCACCAGTTTGGCCATATTTCAGAGCTGCAACGTTACTGGAGTATCAAAAAGCACAAGGTGTGCCATACTCCGGTACATGGCCAAGGTAAGGAAGGCTGAAAAATGACCACCTTTGAACAAGAAACATAAGATAAAATGTCAAGACTGGGCCAACAAATATGTTAAGAATGATTTTTCAAAGGTTTTATGGACTGATGAAATGAGAGTGACTCTTGATGGCCCAGATGGATGGGCCAGAGGCTGGATCAGTAAAGGGCAGAGAGCTCCACTCCGACTCAGACGCAAGCAAGGTGGAGGTGGGGTACTGGTATGGGCTAGCATCATCAAAGATTAACTTGTGTGACCTTTTCGGGTTGAAGATGGAGTGAAGCTCAACTCCCAGACCTACTGCCAGTTTCTGGAAGACAACTTTTTCAAGCAGTGGTACAGGAAAAAGTCAGTATCATTCAAGAAAAACATGATTTTCATGCAGGACAATGCTCCATCACATGCATCCAACTATTCCACAGCGTGGCTGGCCAGTAAAGGTCTAAAAGATGAAAAAATAATGACATGGCCCCCTTGTTCACCTGATCTGAACCCCATAGGGAACCTGTGGTCCCTCATAAAATGTGAGATCTACAGGGAGGGAAAACAGTACACCTCTCGGAACAGTGTCTGGGAGGCTGTGGTGGCTGCGGCATGCAATGTTGATGGTAAACAGATCAAGCAACTGACAGAATCTATGGATGGTAGGCTGTTGAGTCATCATAAAGAAAGGTGGCTATATTGGTCACTAATATTTTGGGGTTTTGCTTTTGCATGTAAGAAATGTTTATTTCTAAATTTTGTGCAGTTATATTGGTGTAGCTGGTGAACATAAACAAGTGAGATGAGAATTATTTGGTTTTTATTAAGTTGCCTAATAATTCTGCACAGTAATAGTTACCTGCACAAACAGGTATCCTCCTAAGATAGCCAAATAAAAAAAAACAAAAAACACTCCAACTTCCAAAAATATTAAGCTTTGATATTTATGAGTCTTTTGGGCTGATTGATAATAAAAAAAATCCTCTAAAATGCAACTTGCCTAATAATTTTGCACACGATGTATTGTTTGAGCACTGGCAGGCTGATCTCCCTCCCCTACGTATTTAACGTCTGCAGTAATACTAACAGCACTCATTTCTATTTTGAAAAGACGACCTCTGGATATGAGACTGAGCACATGCACTCATCTTCTTTGGTTGACTATGGCAAGGTTTGTTCTTAGTGGAACCTGTCTTGTTAAAATACTGTATGGTCTTGGCCACCGTGCTGCTGGTCAGTTTCCTAATACTGGCAATCTTCTTATAGCCTAGGTTATCTTTATGTAGACATTTCTTTCATTTCAGCTCCTCAGAGAATGTTTTGCCATGAGGTACCATGTTGAACTTCCAGTGACCAGTATGAGAGAGTGTGTGAGTGATAAGAACAAATTTAACACACCTGCTCCACATTGAAGAGCTGAGACCTTGTAGTACTAATGATTCTCATGACAGAGAAGGGAAAATGACTAATTGGGCACAATGTGGCCATTTTCACTTAGGGGTATACTCACTTTTGTTGAAAGCAGTTTAGACATTATTGGCTGTGTGTTAAGTTATGTAGAGGGCACACCAAATTTACACTATTATACAAGCTGTACCCCGACTACTTTACATTGTATCAAAGTGTCATATCTGCAGTGTTGTCCCATGAAAATATAAAACAAAATATTTACAAAAATGAGAGGGGTGTACTCACTTTTGTGATATACTATAAGTTGGGATTGCAATACTGCATTTACATATAGTGTGGTGTGCTTTGTTCCAGAATTTAGTTGTAAAATTTGCAATAAAAATCTACAGCAAGTTTTCCAGCTGTTCATTACAAAACACTGTTCCCCGGTGACCGGAATACTGGAAAATACTTAATATACATTGTGTCAATGGCCAATTAAATATCCGGTAAATAAAAGTCTCCTTCTCCCCTTTTTCTAATGACAAGAGTTTTAACAATCATGATGCGCTTTATGTGAAGTATGATTTTTCAGTTTTGTGGTGGTACAAATGCTTGTTAATAAAGCAATTAGCACATTCCCCAAGAATGATCTTTTCACACAACAAACTAATGAGCTGCTATTAGTTAAAATACCAGCACCCACGTCACGGATATCAGGTGACCGTACCGTACATGGACTTCAGATAGGACAAGTGCTAAAGGTACTTAGTATTTACACGTGAAACAAGGTTATTTGTGCCTGTTACATCACTACTATCCCAGTATGACACGGCTACGAAATGTGTGATGTGAATTTTAGTTTAAATGGAAAGGAAAAAAAAAAAAAGAATAGATGATATGTACGACTGTCATCCAACAGTTTGGAGATCAAACACTGATACAGTGGATGACATGGGTATTGAACACGTCACTAATTTTCGAAGCCAATGGTGCTATGGACATGAATTTCTCACCAGATGTCGGTAACAACAGATCCAATCTACACAGGCAAAGAAATCAAACCATACATGTGCATAAATTTAGTGATGTGTAATAATGAGAAATGATGCAGGAAAAAAGTATTGAACAAGCTTACTGAAATGTATTTAACACTTCGCACAAAAGGCTTTGCTGTTGACTAGTAGTGATCGGCGGACCCAACCTGGTTTAAAAAAAAAAAAACAAAAAAAAACAAAAACAAACAAACAACGCTTCCAGCTCGGAATTGATCCCAGGTATCTGGTCGGACCCCATATAAAAGTCTATGGGTACCAGAATCCGGCCCTTTTAAAATGGAGATTAGAGCAAGTGCTTTATACTTACCAGTCTCGCACGCGGCTGTAACTATACTTTTGGGGCCGCTCATTATTGTTCATGCATATTCACTGCTTCCCCTGGCCACCGGCAGTCCCGCCACTTCTGATTGGTTGCAGTCAGATGTGCCCCCCACCCTGTGTGATAATGTGTCAGACTGCTTGCAATCACAGGTGCTGTGTGCGTGTCTATAGTGTAAAAATAAATAAAAAAAATTGGGGTAGGGTCTCCCCCTATTATGATACCCAGCACAGATAAAGCATACGGCTACATATTGCAGCCCCAGTCAGGCTCTTATCTTTGCGGTGTATCAAAATAAGAGGGAGTGCATACTGCTTTTTTTTTTTTTTTTTTAAATAATTATTTAAATAAACAATTAAAAAAAAATTGGTGTGCGGTTCTTCTCAATTTTGATACCCAGCAATGATAAAGCAGCCAGCTAGGGGACGGTATTCTCAGGCTGGGGAGAGGGTGGGCGGGGTTATATCCATTTTTCTATGGTGTACACTACATCTAATAACGGTGTTGATACCCCCAGTGTGAGCCATTCAAACACTGCATGCAGACTGGGCTGAGCAGAGAGTGTAATAGAGCACAGCGACGGTCGCTTGAGTGGTCTGCATACGTAGAACACCTGAACTTCGAACTCCGTTTTTGCGTAAAATATGAGTTCATGTTCGCTCATCTCTACTTAAGAGAGCTCACTAGTTTTACTCATCATGAGATGTTTCTTGTGTGGCACCTAGGTAATGAAACTGATATATTTCATCTGGTGTCATGACTTTGTTACGGAAATTGGTGAGGTATTTAATATTTATTTCACCATTATATGTCATACCTACATATCCAGCAGTCCTTACAAGACTTTCACTCCGCATACCTCAAACGGCAAAAGGCTGATAGGTTATGGCACAGCTTCAAACATCAACCTTGTTGTAAAATACAGGGCAACAAATGATACACTTTTATAACCCAATTTATTCAGATAAATGAATCAGTAACCAGAAAATTGAGCCAGGAAGTAAAGTAGCCCCTATTCTATGCTCATGAAGCGGATATGGATCTCTAAGAATGTTTTATGTTTTTATAACCTGGAAACAGCAGCGTTCGCTGGTGTATTAATAACAGATGGAAAGACAATTATCTGAAACAACTTTGGCACGCAATTTTACGATGCAAAAATAACATTCTTGAGTAGATAAACTATTTAAATAAAGACTACATATTGAAGTTTAATTAGGGAATCTTTGCTCATTTGCCCATAAAAGTACGATGTGTTGGGAAAATGAATTTTGCTATTCTCTTTGTCAAGAAAATAAAACCTGCTAGAGCGTATTTCTTGCAAATGGGTCAATTTTGGGCCGTGAACTGCTAAATTAAGTTCTGCATATACCCAGAGGGAATACATAATTTGAAATGGAAAGCGTGGTAGCAGACTTCCCATTTAACATTACCTGCAGAACTGGGATATACGGAATATATTTACACGCATTCAGCTTATTATCCAGTTTACAACAGGAAATAATTACGCGTCCGTAGAATGGGATATTGAAAGGTCAATAGCAGAACTGCATCTACACCATTAGGCTTGATTCACATTAGAGCTTTTGGCCTTGCTTATGTCCATGATTATGGAGCTTATACAGGCTGGTAACTATTAGACAATCACAGTAAACGCTCCTAACGTGTTCATATTCGTGTCTGTGCTATATGCAATCATCCTTTGCAATAAGCACAATTCATTGAATGTTCAATTAGACTGTAAGAAGTTTATAATTTTCACTCAATGGTCATGCACTTCAATTTTACCTGATTTAACACATTAATCTGTGGAATAACAGGCATTTCTAGGGTTTTCGTACATGTAGTTTTAGGAATTCTAGAAATATTAAATAAGGTCCTAGCCCTTTCTTGATAACTGGTATCTAATTGTTATAAATATACACACACACACACACACACACACACATACATACATACAGTCATGGCCAAAAGTTTTGAGAATGCTACAAATATTAATTTTTACAAAGTCTACTTCTTAAGTTTTTCTAATAGAAAGCGAGGGAGAGAAGGTGTTCACTTGCCGCGCCAACGGATCACTTGGACAGATGTTCAGATCAATGTCACTTTATTGTCATATAGGTCGACGCGTTTCCGGAGCATCTGCCCCCTTCATCAGGACCATCAGGAACCAAATAACATCAAATCTGTCCCATTGGGACGATACATACAATATATAATCACAATGACGTCATCTGACCATCCCTCAAAAGAAAAAAACCGGCGGGAACCGGTGCCACGTTGTCAAATGTGACGTATTCTATATCATTACTAAGGAAGCATGAAAAAACATAAAAAAAAAAATAATAAAACATGGAAGAATCAATAAAATGTAGTAATCAAAAACATTAAAGGATAAAACATGAAATAAAAACAAATGTACATATGATATAAACTTCCCAGTGTAACAAAAAGTGTAAAAAAAACTCTGTATCTTTCAATTTTAATTTTATATATATATATATATATATATATATATATATATATGACCGCATACATCACTTGTTGTGTACACGTGGAACAACCATGTGTAAACCCAGGGTCGGGGATGGGAGAAGAACTCTCCTTGTTATGTAAACAATTTGAGTCAGTGTATACATCTATACCCGGCATACACCCATGCCGCCACTATAGAAGTGTGTATCAATTGTCCGAAAAAAGTGAGCAGATAAAACTAGGGGGATTAACCCGTATTCCAGGAAAGAAAATCAGGAAACCGCTACTGAATGATGAACTCAGGCTACGGTTCAACACAGAGCAGAAGCGTGGGACCCGTAGGACAGCGCTTTCTAGGAATGCAAATACAGAAAACCGCTTCTGACCGATGAACTCAGGCTAAGGTTCACCAAAGGACAGAGGCGTGGGAACCGTTGATCAGCGCATGCGTCAAGGTCTGGATCCAAAATAAAAAAGTTCACTGGAGGGCAAGAGCGTGGGAAAAAACTTTGTGCGCCTGCGCTGCACAAAAAAAACCGAAAAGACCGTGAATTGAGTACATAATAAAAGATAAATAATAAACAGTACAAAGTGATAATTCAAGAATCATACCCCAATACCAGTACAATTAAACAAATACATAATATAGTATGAATAACAAGAGAATAAAAAATCAAGAATCGAACCCCATAGAAACATAATGCATATAACAGTATCATCCATATTGACAGAGGTGTCATTCCAAGACAACAACAAGTATGGTGATGTGACCATCACCATCACAAAGTTTTTTCCCACGCTCTTGCCCTCCAGTGAACTTTTTTATTTTGGATCCAGACCTTGACCGCTGACCTGGTCTCCCCAGAGACTGAGCCCCACTTGTGCAAATACAGGTGAATGGATGTCCGGTTACAGGATTGTTGGATTCCGGAAGCTTAGTGACCCTGGTGCGATCCACCTTGAGGGCTAAAGTAAAGGCCACAGGACGTACCGTGGGGGTGGTTTGCATACATGGGGACCGCCGAGACTATCCCACGGGGATTGTCACCATCACAGCACCTTGCGGTCAGGTGCAACATGAGGTGGGACTTCTTAACACTCTTCCCTATGACGTGATCCTAGGAAGGGATCTGCCCTATTTTTGGACTTTATGGAAGGGACCCCCTAAGTCTCCTCAGATATTGGTCAGTCCGGGACCTGAGCCCTACAATCCTGAATCCGGGACACCTGCCGTAGGGGTCCCCATGATAGGGACAGAATGTGAACCCGATAGGTCGCCCCTAGAGGTATTGGCAGGAGAGGCTGAGACGGTCGAACCCATCCCGGAGTTGGAGGCGTCCCCGGATACGTTTGGGACAGCCCAACTCCAGGACCCTACATTAATACATGCCCGGAGTCGGGTGACAGTAATTGACGGGGTGGCACAGCTGCCCGGTGCCCAGGTAAGGTACCCCCATTTCGCTCTTAAGCAGGATTTACTCTACCGGGTAGATGAAATACGGGGCGTGGGGGTAGAGCAGTTGGTAGTGCCCAAGCCGCATCGCCGGCGGGTCCTCGACTTGGCTCATAAACACCTGATGAGTGGCCACCTAGGGGTCAAGAAAACGCAGGAGCAAATATTGCAAAGGTTCTATTGGCCCGGGGTCTTTGGGGAGGTAAAACGGTTCTGCGAAACCTGCCCGGAGTGTCAGCTTACCGCACCCCTGACCCATTTTCGCAGTCCGTTGGTACCGTTACCCATTATAGAAGTCCCTTTTGAACGGATAGGGATGGACCTGGTGGGGCCCCTCGTAAAGTCCGCTTGAGGGCACCAACACATCCTAGTGATCGTTGACTATGCCACCCGGTATCCCGAGGCGATACCTCTCAGACATACTGCAGCAAAGCTTATAGCTCGGGAGTTGTTTGCTGTGTTCTGCCGGGTGGGGTTGCCCAAGGAGATCCTTACGGATCAGGGGACCCCCATCATGTCTAAAGTGACCAAAGAGCTATGCCGGCTACTCCAGATCAAGCAGTTGCGTACGTCTGTGTATCATCCTCAAACGGATGGTTTAGTCGAGCGTTTCAATAAAACCCTGAAAACCATGCTCAAAAGGGTGATTTCAAAGGACGGGAAAGACTGGGATATGATGCTTCCCTATTTGATGTTTGCCATCCGTGAGGTGCCACAGGCATCCACGGGGTTTTCGCCTTTTGAATTGTTATACGGGCGACATCCCCGGGGATTGTTGGACCTGGCAAAGGAAACATGGGAGCAAGAGCCCACCCCCCATAAAAGTGTGATTGAACACATTTTAGGAATGCAGAACCGCATAAGCGCGGTCATGCCAATTGTGAAGGAGCATTTACAGGAGGCTCAGGCCGCGCAAAGCGGCCGCTACAATAGACAAGCCACCGTGCGGACCTTTAAACCCGGGGATCGGGTGTTGGTATTAATCCCCACGGCGGAGAGTAAATTCCTGGCTCAGTGGCAAGGCCCCTACGAGATAAAGGAAAGAGTCGGGGTGGTTAACTATAAAGTATTGCAGCCCGGTAGGCGGAAACCTGAACAAATATACCATGTCAACCTATTAAAACCTTGGCAGGAACGGGAAAGCCTGATGGCTGTTTTTTCCCCATCTCCCTCCTCTTCGGGTCGTTCACCTCCGGCTCCAGCGACCTCCGGAGAGGATGAACCGGAAGTAACGATTGGAGAAGCACTCACCAAGACTCAGAGGCGAGAGGCCAGACGGTTGGTTCAGCAGAACCCCGATGTCTTCTCCGAGCTGCCCGGTAGGACCAGTCTGATACGACATGATATTGTCACCGAGCCCCACCTGAAGGTACTCCTGAAGTCATACCGGGTACCGGAGGCTCGACGACAAGCCATATCGGAGGAAGTAAAGACAATGTTACGCCTGGGGGTCATCGAAAAATCCCGGAGTGAATGGGCTAGTCCGATTGTCCTAATACCAAAACCCGATGGCTCCTTAAGGTTCTGCAATGACTTTAGGAGATTGAACGAAATATCCAAGTTCGATCTCTACCCCATGCCCCGGGTGGATGAGCTGATTGATAGGTTGGGACAGGCGCGATATTTTACCTCGCTCGACCTGACCAAGGGGTACTGGCAGGTGCCACTAACGGAGTCCGCCAAGGAGAAAACCGCTTTTGTTACACCGGAGGGTCTCTTCCACTATGTTGTCTTGCCTTTTGGGTTACATGGCGCTCCGGCCACGTTCCAGAGGTTGATGGACTTGGTGCTGGAACCCCACCAGGCGTATGCATCAGCGTACCTTGATGACATCATTATTTACAGCTCTGAGTGGCAGACCCACTTGGAACAGGTACAAGCGGTGGTGGACGCGCTTTGAACAGCCGGATTGACAGCCAATCCCAAGAAATGTGCATTGGGACTCACGGAAGCCCGCTACTTGGGCTACGTGATAGGCCAAGGAGTGATTAAGCCCCAAATTAACAAGGTTGAGGCGATCCAGAAGTGGCCTAGACCCCTGACCACGAAGCAGGTTAGGGCCTTCCTGGGTATCGTGGGGTACTACAGGAGGTTTGTAAAGGATTTTGCGGGACTATCAGCCCCCTTGACGGACCTTCTCAAAGGCAAGAAGTCCGTCATGGTGCGCTGGACTCCGCAGGCCGAGGACTCCTTCCGGGCCCTGAAGGGGGTCCTGTGCGGACAGGCCATTCTTGTACACCCCGATTTCCGGAAGGAGTTCATAGTACAGACTGACGCCTCAGAGGTCGGCCTGGGGGCAGTGTTGTCTCAGGTGGTTCAGGGGGAGGAACACCCCGTCACCTTCTTAAGTAGGAAGCTCACCCCTCCCGAGCGGAATTATAGCGTAGTGGAGAAGGAGTGCCTGGCGATCAAGTGGGCCTTGGAGTCCCTACGCTATTACCTGCTGGGACGGCAGTTTCGCTTCGTGACGGATCACTCTCCGCTGGTCTGGATGAGGTCCGCCAAGGAACGGAATGCCCGGGTTACCCGGTGGTTCCTTTCTCTGCAGAACTTCCGGTTTACGGTTGAATTGAATTAAATGAATTAACCTGCTTTCTTACACTTTTTGAATTGTCTCATCACCGCGGGACCGCTGCCTCCCACACTATCACATCGTGATTTACATGCTTTGAAAGGGGTTGTGACTGGCACAACCGAACCAGGTGAGTGGACCTGCCAGTATTCACTTCCACGTGTATACCGGGTAAGACCCTATTTGCGCCTTATCTTTCCACAGTTATTTTATCGGTTTACGGTTGAACATAGGGCCGGTAGGTTGCAGGGCAACGCCGATGCCTTGTCCCGCGGCCCGTGTTTGATGGCGAGAGTTCAACCCCGCACGATTGAACTGAGGGGGGGGGTATGTGAGACTGTGACCGGGGTTATCTATGACGGCCGGTATGTCTCGCCCCGGCTGTGCTCCCTCCATGATAGAAAGTAAATCCACTCCAGGGTTAATGCTGTTTCCCTACAGGCTGAAGGAAGGGTTAAATGGAAACAGGAACGAGAGCAGGTGTGCCGGGTGTGAGGGAGTGAACAGAACTTCCTGAGTCCTCTGCTGGAGAGGCACATGTATATTGTTGTGGACTTTTGTTTTGGACATTAAACCGTGTGCTACCTCACAATATATATATATACACATATATATATATATATATATATATATATATATATATATATATATATACATATGCATATATATATGCACACATACACACACATTTATATATAATACTGGCTGTGGTGCCCAGGCGTTGCCCGGGATAGTAACTTTCTCTCTCCCAGTCTCTGTGTCGCTGTCTGTCTCTTTCCTTGTCTGTCTGTTTCTATCTCTCTGTCTGTATTTGTATCAGTCTGTCTCCATCTCTGTAAATGTCTGTCTCTCTCTCTCGGTCTGTGTCTTTCTGTCTGTCTCTTTGCCCGGGCTGTCTCTTTGCCCGGGCTGTCTCTGTCTGTTTCTTTCCATGTCTGTCTCTATCTCTTTCCCTGTCTATCTCTGTCTTTTTCTGTCTCTCTCTAGCCGTCTCCCCACCGACATCATATTACCTCACACATAAGCTTCTTATACTAACAGTTTATTTTGTTCCTATAGCAACCACTGACAGTTGATATTAATAACCTATAGCTCCCAGCTCCATTCAGTTTAATGGAAGCAGGATTTTTAGAGTGTAACTGTAAAGCCCGGGGTTAAATTTTCCCACCCAAACAGTCTATGACGTTCCCTGAGTCACATTGAGTGTCTGTGCAAAATTTCGTGATTGTAAATGCGACGTTGCTGATTCCTTTAGCGGACATACATACATACATACACACACACACTCAGCTTTATATATTAGATATATATAATTACACACACACACACACACACACACACACACACACACACACACACTTGCCAAAGCCAAGCGACACTCCTCTGTCCTCCTTCTCCTAGACCTGTCTTATGCCTTTGACAGTGTCGACCGTTGCCTCTTACTACAGATTGTGTCATCTCTTGATATCACAGACTTGGCACTATTCCTGGATCACTTTATATCTAATGGACCGCACTTTTCACCATCTCCCACTCTCACACCACTTCCTCATCTCACCCCCTATCTGTAGGTGTCCTCCAAGGTTCAATTCTAGGACCCCTGCTGTTCGCCATCTACACCTTCGACCTGGGACAGCTCAGAGTCACACGGCTTTCAGAATCATCTCTATGCTGAGATTATACACAGATCTACCTCTCTGGATCAGATATCACTTCCTAACTAAAATCCCACAGGGTCTCTCTGCCATCTCATCCTTCTTTTCTGCTCTATTTCTGAAAGTGAACATGGACAAAACAGAAATCATCATTTCTTTCCCCCATCCCACTCTAAAACTCCACCTGACCTATAGATCAAAGTCAATGGCTGCTCCCTCTCCCCAGTCCTATGTACTGGGTGCAAAGGGGTAATCCTTGACTCTGCTCTCTCCTTCAAGCCACATATCCAAGCCCTTTCCACCTCCTGCCAATTCAAAAATAATTTCCCGGATCCGTACATTCCTTGACCAAGAACATGCAAAAAAACACTAGTGCATGCCCTCATCATCTCCTGCCTCAACTACTGCAACATCCTGCTGTCTGGCCTCCCTTCTAACACTCTCACATCCCTGCAATCTAAATTTGGCATGTATCAAAAGTTGAAAACACTTTTTGTAGCCAGCCAAGAGTCTAATTCTTGTTTAATGGATTTTCATCCGTTCTTCCTTCCTTGGAAAATTCTTCCAGTTCTGTGAGATTCCTTGGTTGTCTTGAATGCACAACTCTTTTGAGGTCTAGCCACAGATTTTCAATGATGTTCAGATCAGGGGACTGTGAAGGCCTTTGTAAAATCTTCAGCTTGTGCCTTTTGAGTTTATTATGGATTTTGACGTGTGTTTAGGAACATTATCCATTTATAGAAGCCATCCTCTTTTCAAATTCAGCCTTTTTACAGATGGTGTTAAGTTTGCATCACGAATTTGTTGACATTTCATTGAATCCATTCACCGATCTACCTGTGAAATGTTCCCCGTGCCATTGGCTGCAACACAACCCCAAAGTATGATTGATGCAAATCATGCTAATTGGTACTGGGACTCGTAGCATTGTTCCCCTTATTTGCGGAAAGTTAGCTCCAGGAAAATGGACTGTAATCTGTTTGGGTGATCTCACCCTGATATATATGCCTGCTCAATGAACTCTATTTAGTTCACATTCATGATCTTTTCATCACTAATAAACTTTCCTTCCTCGCCATCACAGAAACCTGGCTCACCCCCTCTGACACAGCCTCTCCTGCTGCACTTTCTTATGGCGGTCTCCAACTCTCGCACACCCCCCGCCCCAGTAACAAGCATGGTGGAGGAGTTGGTTTGCGCCTGTCCGACCAATGCTAACGAAGACAAAGGAGGGAGGGCACAAAAAAATAATGAAAGATGCAAAAAGGGATCAAAGCCACTTAGCACATTTGTAAACTAGAATGCATCAACAAAAGAAAAAGAAATGTGCAAAAAAGTGGGATCACCAAAATAGATAAATATACAAAAAATCTTTATTGTAGAATAGGCACAAGTACCAACAAACAATTAAAATCAATTAAAAAAGCAAAACAGCTTGTAGGAAACACACACTAAGGGTGCCAATGGTGTGACACCCAAAGAATACCTCACACCCTCAAAATGCCCAAGCCCCACAGAAATGGAGTGATGCAATAATTTGAACACAGTGTCCATAAACTGGGACCATCCAGAAACAGGATGAACAATACAAAATTAATTAAACAAATCTAAGTCCCAGATAGTACCGAGGTGGATTAGCAAAATAGTAGTATCAACAACAAGGGACATTATTTAAAGCAGAGATGACACATACAATACCACCTACGGACGGACACACTAAGGGGTGCAGGCAAGGAATGGAGGGGTGAGGTATAAGCCCCACGCGTATCGCTACAAGCAAAGTGTAGCTTCCTCAGGGGAGATGTACAATGAGAGGAACAGCGTGCCTTTTTATAGTACACCATAATTACAAAATTGCCTACCAGCATGTGGAGAGAGAGGCGAGGAAAGGATGCCATGGAGATGAAAGACGCCCGGTGGGAGCTGCCATGTTGCCACGTGATCACAGTCACAGGAAATATCAAGCGCGCATGCGTTAGCCACATCAGGTAACGGGCGGTATGGAGAATCACACTAGCTGCGCAAGTCTCATAGCCGGCGCATGCGCAGTAAGCTGATGCGCCGAAAACCAGCGAATATTGAGATAAACAGTTTCTACACATATGCAACCAGCCGCGGCGCTATATTTGGACTAACAAGAGTGCCACATATGCTGTAGGTTACCATATTTAAATAAAAATATTACCAGCATCAAAATAGAACAGCACAGATAATATGTAATATAAGCAAATTACAGCCCAGTAGTTGATAAGGTAAGTATAGAGTGGATCACCCCTTTTTTTTTTGCCATTTCAAAGTATACCCTGCCTACCATATAAAGATATACCTGGGGCAAACATGGTTTATCAAAACAATTGAAAATCATATGGTGCTGTGGAGAACCATATGATGTATTGATAAAAAGGAGATATAAAAATATATGCAAGCCTGCACCCTTCCTGCATGCAGGGCCAAGCATGCCAAAAACCAAACGGTCTGTTTACATATAGATACTGCTGCACACATGCATTACCCGACATGTGCAATGTGTCCGACCAATGCTCCCTTTACACCAATTCCACTACCACCCTTTGTTACTCTTCCCTCTTTTGAGGTGCACTGCGTACGCATCTACGCGCCCTCCAACCTTCAACTGGCTGTCATATACTGCCCTCCAGGGGCAGCCACTGTCTTTTTTGACCATTTCACCACCTGGCTACTACACATCCTTTCCACCGACATCCCCACCATCATCATGGGTGATTTCAACATCCCCATTGACACTTCCCACTCATCTGTCTCCAAACTTCTAACACTCACTTCCTCCTTCGGCCTCACCCAATGGTCTTCTGCAGCTACTCACAAAGATGGCCACACGCTGGACCTCATCTTCACTCGCCTCTGTTCCCTATCTAACCTCTCTAACTCACCTCTCCCCCTGTCTGACCACAACCTACTCATTCTCTTCTCTCTCTTCTCCAAGTACGCAACACCCCCTCCACAAACTTTCACACCCTCGCAGAAATATCAAACACCTTGAATACATGCACTTTCTCAGTCCCTTCTCCCTCTCAGACACTGCATTTTTACACGATGCAGATGCTGCTGCAATTTTATACAACACTACAATCTCTGCAGCTCTCGAATCAGCTGCCAACCTCACACACACCAAAACCCGCACAATCAACAGGCAACCCTGGCACACCAGTCAGACTAAACAACTGAGACGGGCTTCCAGAATTGCTGAGCGCAGATGGAAGAAGTCTCATTCCACTGAGCACTTCATTGCATATAAAGAGTCCCTCACCACCTTCAAGTCCACACTCACTGCTGCAAAACAAACCTACTTCTCATCCCTCTCTCTCACAACCCTAAACAGCTATTCAACACTTTCAATTCTCTCCTCCGTCCTCCAGCACCACCTCCCTCTCCTCTCATCTCAGCTGAAGACTTTGCCTCTTTCTTCAAGCAGAAGATTGACAACATCAGAGCAAGCTTTGGCCCACAATCACCATGGCCCCTGATCATAGCTACTCAGCCCTCTTCCTCCAAATCCAACTTCTCCACCATGACAGAAAACAATCTTTCCACTCTCTCAAGATCACATCCAACCACTTGTGCACTGGACCCGCTCCCATCGCACCTCATCCCCAACATCACCGCAGTCCTCATCCCAGCCCTAACCCATCTCTTCAACCTATCACTAACAAGTGGTGTATTCCCCTCATGCTTTAAACATGCCTCCATTACACCCATCCTCAAAAAGCCCTTCCTTGACCCATCCTCTGTTTCAAACTATCGCCCCAAATCCCTTCTCCCCTATGCCTCAAAACTACTGAAACAGCATGTCCATCTTGAATTGTCCTCATACCTCTCCTCCTACTCCCTCTTTGACCAGCTACAATCTGGCTTCCGACCACGTCACTCTACTGAAACTGCCCTAACCAAAGTCACCAATGATCTACTAACCGCCAAAGCCAAGCGACACTACTCTATCCTTATCCTCCTCCTCCTCCTGGACCTGTCCTCTGCCTTCGACACAGTAGACCATTCCCTCCTACTACAGATTCTCTCATCTCTGGGCATCACAGACTTGGCCCTATCTTGGATCTCCTCATACCTAACCGACCGAACTTTCAGCGTCTCCCATTCTCACACCACTTCCTCATCTCGCCCCCTATCTGTCGGTGTCCCCCAAGGCTCAGTTCTTGGACCCCTGCTGTTCTCCATCTACACCTTCGGCCTGGGACAGCTCAATGAGTCCCACGGCTTTCATTATCATCTCTATGCCAATGACACACAGATCTGCCTCTCTGGACCTGACATTACCTCTCTATAAACCAGAAATCCACAATGTCTGTCTATTTCATCTTTCTTCTCTGCGCGATTCCTAAATCTTAACATGTACAAAACAAAGTTCATTGTCTTTCCTCCTCCTCACTCATCTCCTCCAACAAGCCTTTCCATCAAACTTGATGGTTGCTCACTCTCCCCAGTCTCACAAGCTCATTGCCTTGGAGTAACCCTCGACTCTGCTCTATCCTTCAAGTAACACATCCAAGCCCTCTTCACCTCATGCAGACTACAACTCAAAAATATCTCCGGGATCCGTGCTTTCCTTAACCAAAAATCAGCAAAAACATTAGTGCATGCCCTCATCATCTCCCGCCTCGACTACTGCAACCTCCCGCTCTCTGGCCTCCCTTCCAACACTATTGCACCCCTCCAATCTATCCTAAACTCTGCGGCCTGCTTAATCCACCTCTCCCCTCGCTATTCTCCAGCCTCACCACTCTGCCAATCCCTTCACTGGCTTCCCATCGCCCAACGACTCCGGTTCAAAAAATTAACCATGACCTACAAAGCCATCCACAACCTGTCTCCTCCTTACATCTGTGACCTAGTCTCCCGCTACCTACCTGCACGCAACCTCAGATCCTCACAAGATCTCCTGCTCTACTCCTCTCTTATCTCCTCTTCCCACAATCACGTACAAGATTTCTCCCGTGCCTCCCCCATACTCTGGATTACTCTACCTCAGCATATCAGACTCTCCCCTACTGTGGGAAGCTTCAAAAGGAACCTCAAAATCCATCTCTTCAAACAAGCCTACAACCTATAATAACCCTCAGTCCAGTACACCACTGCGCAACCAGCTCTGTCCTCACCTATTGTACCATCACCCATTCCCTGTAGACTGTGAGCCCTCGCGGGCAGGGTCCTCTCTCCTACTATACCAGTCTGTTTTGTACTGTTAATGATTGTTGTACATATACCCTCTCACTTGTAAAGCGCCATTAAATAAATGGCGCTATAATAATAAATATTTATAGTTATACCTTTCTGCCCTGAGGAGGATGTTTCGATAGTCGAGTCACTTGGAGTTTTATTAAATCGATAAAACTGCACAATTCGACAACATCACATTGCAGGCGTAGATGCATACATGAGAGCAGGAATTCCTATTTATACTATATTATACAGTATACATATATCTATATATATATATATATATATATATATATATATATATATATATATATATATATATATATATATATATATATATATATATATAAAATATACAAAATTGTGTCGTTACAGTGACAATTGTCGGATTGGCCGCTGTGCTCGGCCTGGTCCCGACCCCCCCCCACGGATTGGCCGCTCGCCTCGGCCCCGCCCGCCGCATGGATTGGCCGCTCGCCCCGGCCCTCCGCACGCATCGCTCGCTCCAGCGTACACCAGCTCCCGGTACACATGTGCAGGGAGCCGGCATACGCTGACGACTCGCCCGCTCGGCCCCGCCCCCGGCACACATTGGCACGCTCGGCCCCGCCCCCGGCGGACATAACCTTGCGATGCTGGGATCATGACGGAGCCGGTGTACGTGGGTAACCATGATACACATCGGGTTACTATAGGAAGCGCCTCCCTTAGTTACCCGATGTGTATCATGGTTACCAGCGTACACCGGCTCCCGGTACACATGTGCAGGGAGCCGGCATACGCTGATGCCTCGCCCGCTCAGCCCCGCCCCCGGCACATGTTGGTACGCTCGGCCCCGCCCCGGTGGCCCCAGCATGGGGGGATGGAGCACGATGGGGGGTGTGCAGCATGGAGGATGGAGCACGATGATGGAGCCCGATGGGGGGTGCGCAGCATGGCAGATGGAGCACGATGGGGGGGGGTGCGCAGCATGGGAGATGGAGCATGATGGGGGGTGCGCAGCATGGGGGATGGAGCACGATGGGGGGTGCGCAGCATGGGGGATGGAGCACAATGGGGGGTGCGCAGCATGGGGGATGGAGCACGATGGGGGGTGCGCAGCATGGGGGATGGAGCACGATGGGGGGTGCGCAGCATGGGGGATGGAGCACGATGGGGGGTGCGCAGCATGGGGGATGGAGCACGATGGGGGGTGCGCAGCATGGGGGATGGAGCACGATGGGGGGTGCGCAGCATGGGGGATGGAGCACGATGGGGGGGTGCGCAGCATGGGGGATGGAGCACGATGGGGGTGCGCAGCATGGGGGATGGAGCACGATGGGGGTGCGCAGCATGGGGGATGGAGCACAATGGGGGGTGTGCAGCATGGGGGATGAAGCACGATGGGGGTGCGCAGCATGGGAGATGGAGCACGATGGGGGTGCGCAGCATGGGGGATGGAGCACGATGGGAGGTGCGCAGCATGGGGGATGGAGCACGATGGGGGGTGCGCAGCATGGGGGATGGAGCACGATAGGGGGTGCGCAGCATGGGGGAAGGAGCACGATGGGGGGTGCGCAGCATGGGGGATGGAGCACGATGGGGGTGCACACCTCCCCCAAAACACACACACCGCCACACGCGCACCGCACAACACACCACACACACACTGGGAACCACAAACACCGCCCTACACAGACACCCCCACACACACACACAACACCCAACACACAAACACTGCGGTATACACAAATATACGCACATGCCGCGCAACACACACACATTGCACAAAACATACCTCCCCCCAAAACACATACAAGCACCCCACAGCCACACCCACACAAACCACGCAACACACACAGCACCACACACACACAATGCTGCAGATACACAGCGCTCCACAAACAACGCAACACACAAACAACACCGCTCTCACTCCCCCCCCCCCAGACAACACCCATATACATATATATATACATGTATATATAACAAAAATCATACATTAACTACACAATATGTAAATTCTAGAATACCCGATGCGTTAGAATCGGGCCACCTTCTAGTATTACTGTATGAAAAAAAGGGGGGGGTGTTGTGTAACTAATCATATAACCCTTTAAAAATCCTGAATTTTATTGATACTTATTTAAAATCCACAACCTTTGTGCAAATACAATGTGAAATAAAGAGGGAAGAAGGTAAGATGCTTACCCTTTACAATAGCCCTCCCTCCTGTCCACTACCTACCGCGGGGGTCGGCACCCTGATAGCTACGAAAATGGCGCCCCCACTCTGCGGTGGCTGACCCTGTAATGTCCCTAAGAAAGCCCTCAAATAGATGATGAAAAACAGATAAAGTCAAGGGTCACAGACAGGGTACACTCATCCTTCAGTGGACAGAAAGATTGGGACAACACACATGAACACCTGGTTCAGACCACCTCTAAAGTAATTGGTGATTCCGGGGTAATCGTACAGACCGCAGATAGCAGATACATTAGGTGTATAGTCCTATATAACCCCAAAAGGCAATGTCTGTAGCAAATGCATGCATTAGATGCCGAAACGTAAGCCTAGGTATGCACAGTAATAAACATTAAGGTGCTTAGTGAAATAAAGTGTGCAGACTAATGAACACACCCTGGCCTCCGATGCTGGCTCTTACATACGGCCGGTTTGCTCCTGCACAAAATATATCAGCGCATACCCAGTGCAACTGCCTAGGAACAACCAAATATGATCATTGAGGTTGGTCAAAAATGAAACACATCAAACACTTATCGTGTGAGGAGGGTTCATGTGTGAGTCCCAGAATCGCCCCGGTTCCGCCTCTACGCGTTTCTCCGGACACGGATCATCAGGAGGCTTGATACAAGGCTTTGCCAACCGGTTTCAGGACAGCATGATGTCAGGATTATATATATATATATATATACACACACACACACACACACACACACACACACACAGTACAGACCAAATGTTTGGACACACCTTCTCATCTCTAGAACAACTGTTAAGAGAACACTTTCTGCAGCAGGCCTTCATGGTAAAATAGCTGCTAGGAAACCACTGCTAAGGACAGGCACGAAGCAGAAGAGACTTGTTTGGGCTAAAGAACACAAGGAATGGACATTAGACCAGTGGAAATCTGTGCTTTGGTCTGATGAGTCCAAATTTGAGTTCTTTACATCCAACCACCACACGGTTTGTGCGACGCAGAAAAGATGAACAGATGGACTCTACATGCCTGGTTCCCACCGTGAAGCATGGAGGAGGAGGTGTGATGGTGTGGTGGTGCTTTGCTGGTGACACTGTTGGGGATTTATTCAAAATTGAAGGCATACTGAACCAGCATGGCCACCACAGCATCTTGCAGCGGCATGCTTTTCCATCCGGTTTGCGTTTAGTTGGACCAGTAATCAAAACAAAAGGTGGCCACTTTGAAGAATCTAGAATATAAGACATATTTTCAGTTGTTTCACACTTTTTTGTTAAGTATTTCATTCCACATGTGTTAATTCATAGTTTTGATGACTTCAATGTGAATCTACAATTTTCAGTCATGAAAATAAAGAAAACTCTTTGAATGAGAAGGTGTGTCCAAACCTTTGGACTGTACTGTATATATAACACACACACACACATATATATATACACACACACACCCCCATACACAAGTAATTAGTTATTTCTCACAGAGTGTGTGTGTGTGTGTGTGTGTGTGTACATACTTTATTTTTCGCTTTATAAGATGCAACTGATTGTAAGGCACACCCCCAAATTTGGTGAAAGAAAAGAGAATTTTTTTTTTTAATGTTAAATGGGGTTAGTCTTATAATGCCAGTGTCCGTCTAACAAATCATATAGGGTATATGTCCCTCATACCCCCCCATCCTAAAATTAGCCCCTTAATCTGAATATGGCCCCCTTATATTGAATATAGCCCCCTTGTGCTGGCACACGTCCCCCAGTGATGCCACATGTCCCCCATTGATGGCACACGTCTCCTATTGATGGAGCACGTCCCCTATTTATGGCACAAGTCCCCCTGTGCTGGCACACATCTCCTACAGCTGGCACAGGTCTCCTATAGATGGCACACATCTCCTACAGCTGGCACAGGTCTCCTATGGATGGCACACGTCCCCCTGTGCTGCCCATGGCCCCCTATGGATGGCACACCTCCCCGTGTTTGATATGGCCTCCTATGGATAGCACACCTTCCCCTTGTGGTTGATATGGCCCCCTATGGATGGCACACCTCCCCCTGTGTTTGATATGGCCCCCTATGGATAGCACACCTCCCCCTGTGTTTGATATGGCCCCCTATGGATGGCACACCTCCCCCTGTGTTTGATATGGCCCCCTAAGGATGGCACACCTCCCCCTGTGTTTGATATGGCCCCCTATGGATGGCACACCTCCCCCTGTGTTTGATATGGCCCCCTATGGATGGCACACCTCCCCCTGTGTTTGATATGGCCCCCTATGGATGGCACACCTCCCCCTGTGTTTGATATGGCCCCCATGCTGCTGCCCATAGTAAAATAAAACACTCTTTCCTTACCTTAGCGCTGCAATCCTGGTGTCTCCCTCCGTGCTGTTGAACTCCTGCACTTCCTGGTTCTCGGTGCCGGTCAAGTGATCTGTACAGCAGAGTGATATCATCTCTGCGTGCCTGATCACAGCAGCAGCAGAAAGACCGGGAGATCAGCGCTGGAGGCGGTAAGTAAAGAGTTTTATATTTTACTATGGGTAGCAGCATGGAGGCCATATCTAACACAGGGGGGTGCATGTGCCATCAAAGGGGGGCGCAGGCACATAACATGCACCGCTCCCCCAGCCCATCACCGCGGTGCGGTTTCAGCACCACGGTGATGGACAGCGGCAGTGCATATTATATGAGCGTCAGCCTTCACCAGACCCCAGCACCACTCCAGAGCTGCCCCGCCTCCCCTGGGCCCTGTAGTATATAATCCGCATATTTGGATTATAACATGCACCCCCTACTTGCCTCAAAAATTTGGGGGAACAAAAGTGTGTCTTATAAAGCGAAAAACACAGTATACAGTATATTTTTATTTAGTTATTACTCACCCACGGTGAAAAAAGTATTGAACACAACACCAATTTTTTCAAGTAAATAGATGTAGAAATTCTTCAATAACCAATGCCATTAGTATGTTTTGCACCAATAATGTTGCAAAGGTCTTAAGACAGCTCACTGGTTGTACCCATGATGTGACGTTTTCTTGTGGGGCAACTTATTAATAATACACCTTTCCATAGGCCATCAGCTAAACCAGCTATTTTTTCACAAAGTGGCAGGATTGGTTACTAATTACTGATAGATTTCTCTATTTCTTCATATATGCAATACTTTTTCCCTGTATGATTTATCATTACTACACATCACTTTACACAATTTATGGACATCTATGGTAAATTTCTTTGCCTCTGTAAATTGGATGGGTTGTTATTTGATGAGAAATACATGTCAACGGCAACTTTAGAAATATATTTACTTTGACTTAAGGCCCTGTCACACACAGATAAAACTGCGGCAGATCTGTGGTTACAGTGAAATTGTGGACAATCAGTGCCAGGTTTGTGGCTGTGTACAAATGGAACAATATGTCCATGATTTCACTGCAACCACAGATCTGCCAAAGATTTATCTCTGTGTGTGGCGAGGCCTTTATACCTAGTAGGTGTGGGGAAAAATGCTGTAAAGAAATTGTTAGTTTCAAAGATAGAAATAGTAATAGATTTAGTTTATCAATTAGCAACATGCAAATTGAAGGAAGGAAGGAAGGAAGGAAGGAGTAATCAAATCAAATGAATATTTGGTGTGACCATCCTTTACAATCAAAACAGCAAATTCAACTTAAATCAAGGCGTTTGTAGGATTATAGTCATGTGTTTATGTAATTAATAGTAATGGACAAGCCCAAACTGTAAAGTTCAGGGTCCTGTCACAAGATGTTCAGCTTTGAACTCGCCAGGTGTCATGGCACCCTCTGACCCTGTTCACACTACAAAGTCTGACACGCAATCTGGTGCTTTTAAGTTGCTCACTTAGAGCTGGGTGTCAACCTCTTGTGTGCTTACTAATGATCGGTAAAGCAGGAATTAATTTCTGCTGGCTTGTCAAATGTTTAAAGAGTCATGGGTTTCTGGAGGACTATCACAGCCACCTCCGCCCTTTAAAAGATGGTGGAATCTTCTCCTCCATGCCAATAAGATCTTTTATGATTCCGGTCCATGTGCATGGTTATCCAGCTTCTGGTGAACTGCTGTATGCTATTCTGGTGTGTTGTGGAAATACTCGTCATTTGATTATTTCCTTCCTTTTCTTTATTTCCTCTGTGATTGATTGCTATGAGCTTGTGTTTGGGTTTCCCCGTCTATCTATGTGTGTGGGATTTACCATTCCAGTCCCGGCCCTCTTCTGGTTTGGGGTGAGGGGGTGATAGACCTAGCGCTGATAAGGAGTCAGGGCTAAGCTGGCGGTCCAGACCTCTTCACCTTCAGAAGTAACTCTGGGAATAGGGGACAGTTAGGGCACCCTATGCCGAGTACCAGTTTAGAAGCCGCTATTCTGAGTTATTACGTTAACCTCGTGACAGTTTCATACCAGATGCCTAGTGCCCATGCATGTACCCCAAACATGGACTTCTCAGGGAAATCTGTGTAACTATTTGGATTCGGCCACCTGGATAATTTAAAGAAAAATAAAGGGAAAAAAAACAAAAATAAGCAATAAAGCAGGAGCATTATACCTATGGAGTTCCCCGCGTGGCTATAACACTACTTCCAGGTGTTCATTAACACTCATACATATGCACTTCTTCCCCCGCCCACCGTCGTTCCTGGCATCTGTGACAGGTTGTAGTCAGACCGCGCCTCCACCTTTTGTGACAGAGTCTGTAATTAGTTGGAATCACACACGCTGTCTGCATCTCTATAGTGGTGTAAAAATAACTTTAAAAAAATGACCCTGAGCCGTTTGCTTATCTTGGCTGTGTATCAACATAAAAGGGACTCTATGCAGATGTGGTGCTAAAATTTATACAAGTTCCTGAACCAAATCTGCATTTTATGGCAAAAAAACTCTGCATCAATACTGCATCAAAAACGCATTGTTTTTAGATGCAGGGGGTTTTTTTGCGCCAGAAGATGCAGATTTGGTGCAAAAATTTGGTGTATAAATATTAGCACAAATCTGCATCTCCTGCCAAAATATTGCATCCAAGCTGTATCGCGTTTTGACGTGTTTTTTTTGCCAGGAGATGCAGTATTGGTGCAGAAATTTGGTGTCTAAATTCCAGCACAATATCTGAATTTCTTGACAAAAAAAACCTGACAGTTTTCTGCCAGAAGATGCATGTCTGAGTGAACTGAATGAGTTCACCTGCGGTGAGGTCACCGAGTTCAGTGAGATCATGTGAGGTCAGTTTACCCGCAGTCGCAGGTGGGGTGCAGTGTAAACCTCCAGCTGTGACCGCAGATAAACATAGTGACATCACAGCTCACAGATGCGACTCAGTCAGTCTCTGCCTGAAGCCACAGCAGGCAATCACATTTTCGAATGTGTCCGTGTGCTGCAACTTCAGTATGCGGCAGAATCAGGATCGTCGTGAGACCTCGTGTAGATTACATCGGACTTGGGTGTTTGGGGTTAAGAAATTAGACAAAGAGGGTGGGGTTTTTGTATTTTATGTCACAAAGGATTTTTTTTGGTGTTTGTGTTTATTTCTTTTCACTTATAGGATTAGTAATGGGGGCTCTCATAGATGCCTCCCATTACTAATCTAGAGCTCAGTGGCAGCTGTAAAGTGGTCATTAAATCCTTATATTACCATGATTGCAACCGAACCAGGGCAATTGGGATGAACGGGGTAAGGAGCCGGAATTGTCACATATAATGGATATGATAATTCTGGGTAGCTGCATGTTGCTATTTTTAGGCTGGAGGGACAATAATCATGGTCCTCCCCAGCCTAAGAATACCAGCCCCCAGCTGTCGGCTTTTTCTTAGCTGGGTATTAAAATTGTGTGGGGGTTATAATAATTTCAATAATTAAAGAAAAACAAAGTCCACAAAGGGTCCCTTATTTTGATACACAGCGCTGCAGCCTGTAGCCGTATGCTTTATCTACCCTGGGTATCACAATATAGGGGGCATTTACGCCAATTTATTTATTTTTACTCTATAAGAATGCAGACCACGTGTGTGATTCCAACCAAATTACAGACTGTCACACTGGGAGCGGTAGCAATCTGACTGCAAGCAATCACACGCCGGATCTGACGGTGTAGGGTGGGGGAGGAAGCAGTGAATATGCATGAGTGTTAATGAGCGGACCCGGAAATAGTGTTACAGCTGGGCGGGAGACTCCGTAAATATAACGCTCCTGCTCTAATCCTTCTATCCCTTTCTACCACCATTTTACAGCACAATGTTTGGATCCCCATAGACTTATATGGGGTTCAGCATCCAAACAGAAGTTGGTCCCGAACCCGAATTTTTTTTTTTTTATATACTGGCTTGACCCACCAAACTTGAACACCTGTGGGGTCGCCCATCTCTAGTAATCAACTATACCAAACATGTGATAATGAAAATTAGTTTCTTAAATAAGTTAAAACACAGTCATTAACTGAAAGATAAACAGCTGCGTACAAGTCTTCAAAACTGCATGAAGAACAGCAAAGCTCTGCCACAAAAGTGAGGTCGTGGGCAAGAGTTGTGTGTCACAGATCATAAGCCATGGAGAGACTGAACACATCAATAAGACAAGGAAGTTATACTGCATCAGCAATTTCTGTCCCAGCCAAAGATTTGAAAGCAAAATAGAACTTCAAGAGGTTCAAGCTCTTTTGAATCACAAAGAAATAAGCACTGTTGAGCATCGTAGCTTCAATGGTCAGCAAAGGAATCTTAGTGAAGTATAAGCTGATCTTAAACTAGCCTTATTCTGTTCTTCTACTCAGACACCGGGTGACAAAATATGCAGGGAGCATTCAGGGTGATAAAGCTGCCAAGGCAACAATATGACTAAAGACTCTCATAAATGGCTTCTATTCATTAGAATAGGATGAGTGCTGCAGATTCCTTAAGTCTCATTCAGATGCCTCAGCACCTGGATTGCCCAGTGTGTTCCTTACCTTTCACTTCCCGTTGATAGAATAGGAGAGCAAAATTCTACTTCAGCTTTACTGCAGTGAGTTACGATTTCCCAGTGGTGTAAAGTGGGTTGCCAGCATCTTTTGCAAGGCAAGTATTTTGAACCCTCTAGCCTGTTGATCGATAACACCCCAAGTCCCTTTCACTACCCCAGTAGTTGAACCTCTTTTTCCCCAAGCACTTATATTGTATTTTATGAAAATACTGATGTAATTATAGTAAGACTCCATTCACATTTCCATCATGCTATACATTTGTCCATTCCATTTAGAGCAACAAACTCATTAAATTCATGTGTTAAAAGTATCCATTTGCATCAGTTATGGAAACAGGGGACCCCTGACAAAGCATATCTGAAACGCACGTCGGATGTGTTTGTTGGGTAAGCATTCCCATCTTGGCTGCCATGATGCAGATTATTACATTCTAATATTGATGTTTATTGCATTATCTAATTGTGTATGGATTAGGCTTTAAGCTTTTCACGACGACAATTTTTTATTTCAGGGGTGTTTTTCGCTTTGTTTCACCAACCAAAACGTGTCAAGTGTGTCCAGACTATTTTTGTTTAATAACTTTGTCTTTATATTACTCTTTGTTTTGACTTTTTAATACTGAAAAAAAATTCCAGTAATAAAGGCTTTCATTTAGAAGCCTGCAAATATGCCATTGTACCATTTATGCACATAAACTTTGCTCCAGAATTCAGAAGACAGTCTTCTCCGCATGAGGAGTATTTAGTATGCAGCATATTACCTTCTATGAGAGCTGGAATGCGTCTATGGGGAATACGTGGTCTATAACTTAATCCTAAAGGAACGGTGCCGACTGTAACATTTGATCCATATGTACAAAACACTGCGTAAAGTTCCGAATGAGGCATAACCAACACATTACTAAGATGACAGCATCCAACAAAACAATGATATCTTTTTAAGCAAAAAGATTTTTAAAACTCAATGACTGTAGCCATTTTTAACACCCATTCACAAAGTAATATTCTTGTTCTTTTCCTACTTAATGATAAACTATTCCTTGTAAGCCCTATCCTCCCAACTCCTGTACCTTCCTATCAGATATAGGAGGAAATGCAGCTACTCTCGAGCGCTGAAATAATTCATATCTGAATCAGAAATGCAGCTTCTTAAATATGATTGCAGCAGTATAGTGGTAAAGATACAAAATACGCCAACCAATGCTGTATTCTACTAATAATAAAACCTACAATGACAATGGGGTATTCACAAAGTAAAAGTCCACAAGAGAATCCAGATTCTATTTACCGTGTCTGCAGAAAAGCTGAAGATTTTATATGTCTGGAGCTCTGCTCCTTATTGTGCGACTCTGTGGTAGAAGCATTAGGAATAAAGTTTGCCGTATAAAGGGGGGACCATTAACAAGATCCTAGCTGTGCAGTGTTATTGTCACTGAGAAATTCATTCATTACAACTAGCCTTGTATGCAGCTTTTTATTACATATGCCCTACTGATGATTAGTGTACAAATCGCATAGTGTTAAAAGCGGATGTCCTATTGGGACAAGGTCTATAGTTATGACCAATTAGTGCATATGGATGACATGTGGGGGCTTCCAAACTTGTGACCTCTCTGTGGAGAGACGCTTCCACTCATAGATGGCCATTCATTTCCTGCATCTCCTCAAGAAAGTCAGTTGCAGGGTAAGGCTATGTTCACATGTGGCATCTTTTGTGCAACTTTTGCTGCATCTTTGGTGCGTTTTTGAGGTCACAAAGATGCACCAACATGCATGCATTTCCTTCTCCCAGCAAAGTCTATGAGATTTCAATTTTTGCTGTCCACACTCGGCATCTTTTGTTGGCTGAATCTTAGCTGCGTTTTTCAAGATGCACCCAAGATGCAGCATGTCAATTCTTTTTGCATTTTTACCACGTTTTTGAGCCCTTCCAGTCAAAAGATTTGACTTAAAAAACGCAATAGACAAAACGAGGTAAAAACGTGTAAAAAAAAAAATGCAGTAAAAACACATTGCATTTTTGGTGCACTTTTGAAGCACCCAAGATGCCCTCAAAATGCACTGGCAAAAAGATGCCACTTGTGAACATAGTCTAAATGTGTAGCTGGCCAAGATTTCGATTGCAATACTAAGGAGATACTAACAACATGATCGGTTGGTGACTTTGGAGGATTGGCCATATTCACATTGTGTTTTAGCATACGCTGTGTACCTCCATCCCAAGCCTTGCAATATAGGATTCAGGTGTATGTGCTTGACTATAGTGATGCTGACGGAGTCACAATACACTATGTCGTTCATCATTATCGGCTGTATACACCTATTGATTGAGGGCAGCAAAACCTAGTCAACAACGTCTTTGTACTCACCTCTCAGACATACACAGGTAAAAATTAAGTCTGACATACTGTAGCTCACTGTGACTCAAAATAGTCAATGGCCCCATATGCTTATACGCCCGAATCCTGTTTTGTGGGCTTCGGAAGTAAGTCTCGATGGCATCACTGAACATATACTAAAACACTATGTGAACAACGTCTTAGGCAGAAGAGTGGTAAGAAAAAATGGAAGTGTGACACTCCGTTCAGCGTGCAGGTTTCTTTTGGTAATGGGTTTGCCTGCGGCTCATGATTGGAAACAAACTTTGGTTATGGTGTGTCTAAAGTATACTGCATTGTGGGGATTTAGGAGAAAACAGTAAGGCTGAACATGCCGCCCGTCAGTTACCAAGACCATCCAATGGAATTGTATAAATGCAGATGCATAAGATAACTAAAGAAATGCAAAGTTAAAAAGTGTCATTAAAGTGGTCTCCTAAAATCTCATAGCAAGCTTGGAATGGAGATGTAAACAAAGAACTTGAGGATATATCGGTAAGTACAGGAGAAACTCAGAGTCCTGCTTTCTGACTCACAAACAATAATAATTATTGACAGCTTTCACATATAAATCTGGAAAATAGAAGATTTGTCAATCACCAAGTAGGTGGGGAGAGCAGGACTCACCGGCTTTTCCTTCAAGTTCTGGGTAATTTCAAGGAAACCTCTCACGAAATTTGGCGACTATAAGCTGCGGCCACCACTAGTGAGCTCTTATATACAGCAATCTAGAATGCTGTATATAAGAGCCCAGGTCTCTTTGTAACATAAAAAACACTTATTATACTCACCTTGGGGGAGGTCTGGTCCGACTGGTGTCGCTGCTCTCAGGTCAGGCGCGTCCTCTCTGCTGCTATCTCCATCCTTCTTCTATCCAGCAAAGGCCAGCATTGCGGTCTTGTGCAGGCGCACTTTTATTTGCCATTCTGAGGGCAGATCAAAGTACTGTAATGCGCAGGAGCAAAGAAAGGTTAAGGACCGCCCGCGCATACACACCTGCTAAGGGCAGATAAAAGTATGCCTGCGCAGGACCTCAATGTCGGATAGTGTGTGTAACGTGGGACACGTCATACACACAGGCCTCAGAAGAAGGAGAATGGAGAACATAGCAGAGAGGAGGCGCTGGACCGAAGAGCAGTGATACCCATTGGACCGACTACCCCCCTAGGTGACTATTATAAAGTGTTTTTTTACGTTATACAGCATGGCCTGGACTCTTATATTCAGTATTCTGGAATGCTGTAAATAAGAGCTCACTGGTGGTGGCCGCCGCTTGTAGTCGCCAAATCTAGTGACAGGTTCCCTTTGAAATGCCCCAGAACTTGCAGGGAAAGCCTATACATTATATACAGTATTCTAGAAAGCTGTATATGAAAGCTCACTGGTGGTGGCCTCAGCTTATAAGGGAAAAATGTAGTGACAGGTTCCCTTTAATAGCATTCTTAAATGAGAATACATTATTCAGAGAAATATATATTTCCAAGCTTCCCCCGCTATCATAAACTGCCCTGAGATAAAAAAAAGCAAAGCAGGTGTAAAAGATCCACTTTAAAAGTAAAGCTTGGCAGGTTTTGCTATAAAAATTGAGCTTTATTACATTTTTTAGATACAAACATCATGCATTTTAGTTAAAAGAAACCATGGAGGCTAGAATTTAGCGCTAATAATGCTCACAGTGACTTTTGGTTATGTACTGTTCAATACACATTTTAATTAGCCAACATCCCCGTTATTTCTGGGATGACTGGTAAGAATTCATTATGCGCTTGTTACAAGTGCTGACAAGAGACCTTCACATTCATTATTTAGAGCCTGAAGAAACACAAAGCATTGTACACTACACATACCTTGGCCTTGGGGGAGGACCTCTTTCCACCGAATCCACCGGCGCCAACCACAAACACAGAGAACTGGTTATAGCAGATGAGCTCTTTACCACAATAGGTATTTACTAGGAAAAAAGGAGGAAAATAAGTGAATTCCTGTTTATATCTTTTACTCTAAACACAACAGGAAAGTAAGAGAGGATCAAGAAATATGTATAGATCCTAAGAAAGTTCTAGTACAATTAATAATATGCACACAAATCTTACGGTCTGTGTGTGATGGGACATAGGGGATGACAAATGGACCCCAGCGACTTAGGCTGCTTTCACACCTCCGGTTTTTGCTATGCGGCACAATCCGGCACTTTGCAGGAAAATCGCAACCGTTTTTTTTTTGCTGCCGGTTGCGATTTTCCTGCATAGACTTTAATTAGTGCCGCATTGTGCTGCATGGCCTTGCGTTCCGTCCGGTTTTTGCCGCATGCGGCAGATTTAGCCGATGCGGCGGCCGGATGGAACGTTGCCTGGCACGTTTTTCCGTGCGGCAAAAAAAAACCGCATCGCGCCACATTTGGCCGATGCGGCGCATTTTTCAATGCATGCCTATGGCGGCCGGATGCGGCGCGATGCGGCAATAACCGCACCCGGCCGCCGCATGCGGTTTTTGCCACTGCGCATGCTCAGTAGCATGCCGCAAGCGGCAAAAACCGGACTGGCCGCAAAGGAAAAACTTATGCAAAGGATGCGGTGTTTTCACCGCATCCGTTGCATAGCTTGCACAGCCGGATTGAGCCGCAGAGCTCAAGCCGGATGTGTGAAAGTAGCCTTACTGAACTTTAAAAAAATAGAAAAATGCACAAATGGATTTTTACATGTAAAATCCGACAGCTGCCCATTAATACATTATGGGAAGTTGTACTGGAATATTTTATCACTCAATGTAAAAGATCTGAGTGAGGATTGAAAAGTACAGCTAGAAACTATGAGAACACCAAATAAGAAGGGATTTATTCTAATAGTAACAGCACGGAGGGAAGAACAGATGTAAAAATGTGTCTTTATGCTAATACGGTTATTCGTAGCACACTAAACACAAGAAAACGTTGCACATAAAGCGGCCATTATTCCAATCATCATGGGACCCGACATCTAATTAGTAATGGAGATTTATGGACTTCATTCAGGGAATACTAAATGATGTAATTGACTGTTCTAATCACATTAGTGATCCGAAGAAATTCTCCTTTAAGGGACAGTTATTTAAGATAACTGAAATTTTTACTTCACGTCTTTTTATATAAATATAGAGATGCATATCTATCTATCTATCTATATGTATTATAATATATGGGTATGTAATGCTGGGTATTCTTCGTCAATGCACACTGGTGGGTGGATGCGCTTGGAAGGTATATGCCAACAGTGGTCACACATAGGATGGACACGTATATGTCCCACTGTAGGGACCCATCATAAAAAAAAAAAAAGAACCAAAAAAAAAGTGTGTATCATGTGGTATATGTTAATTTGCAGCTTCTGTTTCTGTACAGTAAAGCACATTTAGCCAGAGGGAAATCGAAAGAGACCACTTTTGGCCTTTATCTGAAGAATGAGGGCCTACCAGAAAAGCTCACCCAAAAAAAGAAGCCACTGCATATAGCATTCCTACAGGGTGGTAATAACGACCATATACCCAGAACAATGTTATATGAATGTAAGGATTAGCCACTACAAAAGCAAATAGGTTAATTCATTGCTCGTGACTAGATCCCTTTAGGGGCACTTTGGCAATTCCGCTAGTGCCACCTAATGGAGGTAATGACTCTATACGTCAATGTCTAACCTTGATCTGGGATATTCATTAAGCCAGACACTTATCTATAGACAGCTGTTTCAAGCTCTTACCAGTGCCAAGCAGATTTTGATTGGCTGAATGAGAAATCCTTAAAAGGGAATCTGTCAGCAGGTTTTGGTTTTTACTCTGAGGAGAGCATGAGGTAAGGGCTGAGACACTTATTTCAGGGATGTAACATTTATTAGGTTGCATGCTGTTTGTTTTAATACAATCAGTGTTTTATTAACTGGAAGTTAAAGGCCCAGTCACACTAAACAACTTACCAGCGATCCCAACAACGATCCAACCTGATAGGGATCGCTGGTAAGTTGCTAGGAGGTTGCTGGTGAGATGTCACACTGCGACACTCCAGCGATCCCACCAGCAACTTGACCTGGCAGGGATCGCTGGAGCGTGGCTACACGAGTTGCTGGTGAGCTCACCAGCAACCAGTGACCAGCCCCCAGCCAGCAGCGCCGCATGGAAGCGATGCTGCGCTTGAAAACTAAGGTAAATATCGGGTAACCAACCCGATATTTACCTTGGTTACCAGCGCACACCGCTTAGCGCTGGCTCCCTGCTCTCCTAGCTACAGTACACATCGGGTTAATTACCCGATGTGTACTGTGGCTACGTGTGCAGAGAGCAGGAGCCGGCACTGGCAGTGTGAGAGCGGCGGACGCTGGTAACGAAGGTAAATATCGGGTAACCAAGGTAAGGGCTTCTTGGTTACCCGATGTTTACCGTGGTTACCAGAGTTCGCAGAAGCCGGCTCCTGCTGCCTGCACATTCAGTTGTTGCTCTGTCGTTGTCTCACACAGCGATGTGTGCTTCACAGCGGGAGAGCAACAACTAAAAAATGGCCCAGGACATTCAGCAACAACCAACGACCTCACAGCAGGGGCCGGGTTGTTGCTGGATGTCACACAGAGCAACATCACTAGCAACATCGCTGCTACGTCACAAAAGTTGTTCGTTAGCAGCGATGTTGCTAGCGATGTTGTTTAGTGTGACTGGGCCTTAACACTGCTTGACTAGCTGCCATAGTGCCTTTGGTCCAAACATGCCCCCAGCACTGATTAGCAGCTCATTGTCATCAATATAAAATATGCACTGAGAATGCTGCTAATCAGTAGTGTGGGCGGGGTTAGCCTTCTAAGCTCTGGTATCTGCTACATCTAAAAACTCTGATTGTGCCGAAACTACTGTACCCAGTAAGCCAAGTGACACATTGCAGGAATCAGCGTTTCTTTCCTTAAATTATGTAGCTCTCAGATGAGGTAGCAAAAACCCGGTGACAGATTTTCTTTAGTAAAGAATAATGTACTGGAAAAGATAATGGCACAAACACGGTCTTATCCTAGATTAGGATTCAGGATAAAAAAAACAAAACCTAGAATTGCTTGCCTTGGAGGGTTATGAGAGAGAGTCACAACCACTATAAAATATACAGAAACAGCTGCTGCAGCCCTCATGGGGATCAATCACAGATTGGAGGAAAGGGTTAAAACCCCGCACTGCCATGAATAACCAATACCTTCTTCAGGTATATTTACCTAAAGGAGATTGCCGTCTCAAAAACGCTTAGAATAAAATCCCTCTGCAACTGCATTTGATCCATTGGTTATTCATGGCAATGTGGGTTTTTTTGAGGAAAGATACTAAGGCATATTGAACTTATTGGCCTCACAAAATGCACACAGAGCACCTGTGCATGGATTTAACAGCTATACTGTTATGACATATACCCTTTAAGAATACCAGCTGAGCATAAATCATATTGACAATGTTCCATGGGACAATCATGCAAATTAGGCACCTGCCTTGAATAGGATACCCCTTGCAGGTCAAGCATTCCCTATCTCCAGACTACTATGGGAACTTTTAAATTACATAGTGTACACCTGCTTTCCAAGGAGATCGATCACCACAGCCTGGTCCAGTGTGAGCAGTCTTTACACTCCAGGCTCAGTCAACTTTTTCCAGCCCATTGATTTCTAGCCAGACATTATCTACTCAACTACTTCCCCTTCCTCTCAGCTCCTGACCTGGTATCAGTCCTGCAAAATCACAAGCCCCCAGCCCTGGGCAATTTCCAGAGCAGTTGTAATCAGGGCTCTCACTTTCCCAAGAGATGTCCTTATTCAAAAGCTTTGTTATCTCTATATGCAAACATAGAGATAAAAAAAACTTCATAAGCTCCTGAAACACAAGCTTAATGTATCATGGTAGCAGGAGGAAGCTCAGCAGCAGAACAGAGCCACTGAAACAGAGGAGATTTTCTCTTAAAAAAAAACTTACATACAGTATGTGTCAGTTACAACAGACTGCTTAATAAAGAATATTGCCCTCTTGATTTCTTACTTCATGCCACAAAGTCTCCAGGATACGTGTCCCTTTAAATCTGGAGTGCATTATTGAATATGAATCTAGAACGTCACTAGACTTGGGAATCCATCAGAGCAGATGACATGAAGACGTCTGATGATCAGATTACATGGCCATTATCTGGCTGCAGCCTCTGCTCACTTCTTCTCTCCTCTGCACCTCATTAGTAATTCTCTGCCACTGTTCTCTTTTCTGCCTGAAACGACCTTCACTACGATCAGAAATGTGAATGCCTTCTCCTCCTCTAGTAATTCTAACTGCAAATTGCTTTGGTGTGAAATGCTTTTGACAGAGTTCTGGATTAACGAAGCAAAATGAAAGCAAACTGTATGGAGATGTGTACTTTGATAAAACTAACAAGTTTCAGTGAGAAGTACAATTTGATGACCCCGTAGACGGATTCATTGACCATTTTACCAGCACATAAGATGCTCTTCTTACCGTCAAGTAGAATGATCGCTCCTGAGCCTTTGTCCAGTACGTCTGCCACCGTACCTTCTGAGCGCATCTCGCCTGTAATAAATAAATAATGCAATATATACTTAATATATATATGAACAGGGGAAATAACTGCAGGCAGAAATAGGTAATATAATGCTATGTAGTTCAGGAGGCACTGGGCATATTTTCTCCAGATTTGCTGAGCCTACAAATCTATGGTAAACCTGGAATAAAAGCTTTTAATGAAAATGTACGTGAGGAAGAAAGTTACTTTACAGAATTGATGTAAGTCGCAAGTCTGCTGAGAAAAGTTTCCAGCTCTCATCAAAACCGTGTTCTGCTGTAGGGCCAAGCCCATGATGATATACATTACAAATGTGAGATCTGCCTGCTGAACAGCCTAATGCGGCACAAATTCAGAGCAAAGAGTTACCAGTACTCACAACGTCTAAATCAAAGGAAAGAGACCAGGGCTGAAAAGAACCTACGTTATGCCACTTTGTTTTGACCAGAGGAAAGAGGGTCATTTACCATTAATCATTCCGCACAGAAAATAGAAGAGGTAAAAATTTGCAGAAAATTTTAATTGCCTAATAGAGATGGGCGAGCACTGAAATGCTGGGGTGCTCTGTCCTCTAGTAGAGCAGGTCAGGCGCTCTGAAAGTGATCACCTCAAGTAACGAGTATAATGAAAGTCAATGATTGGGCCAGTTCAGCTTTCCATAGCATAATAAAATAACCTTTATTAATAGAAGTATTAAAATGAAGAGAGGAAATCCTTCCTCTCTTGGACTGACAATAACCCAATAAGCTGTCAGGGCTCCTAACCAGTTCGTTATACAAAAGTATAACAAATGTGTCCTACAGATCACTCATGACACTATGTTTTCCCATAACTGGGGCAGCCACTAATAGTCATACAAAAAAACACAAGAAAAAAAAACACAAAAAAACAGAAAACACTATGATTTCAATTGCTATCAAGCACTGGAGAGTGGTCCTAGGTAGAAAAAAACATAGCAAAAACAACAAAATAGATCTAATTGAATAAATATACTCCCCATGGAATGCTGACAGCGGTCAGACATGTGGGAGAGTATATAGTACAATAAAAGGACAAGGAAAGATCTCACCGCGTTCTCTCCGGTCTGGGTATACAGATTCTTTCACCAAGGTACTGGGTCCAGAGACTTCCTACGAGTTCATCTGACCCTAAAACCTCCTGGAGAAAACAAAAAATCTGTCCAATACCCCCAAGCTCCCGTCCTAACAAGGACGGTCCACAGCTAGGTGTATAATGCTGGACCCCTATATTGACCCTATATGTGTCCCGATGCGTTTTGTCTAAAACGACTCATCAGGGGACATAATGCTTTTTGTAGAAGAGGCCCTTAACCCCAGCTATCATCATCAGTCCATAGTATTAGAGACCGCTCATATACAGCCAGCCATAAACAGAGCATTTTGGGGAAGGGAGGATGGTGTTTTGTTTTTTTGTAATTCTTTTATTTTTGACTCACTACATCCGAAAACGTTGTTTTAACCCCAGTGGGAGCCGTTCAGAAACTGCAAATATCTCTCCCTGCAACGCCTGTTCACATCATGCAGTGAAGCAAGCCTGTGCGTTGTGGACGTTGTTTCATGAACTAAATATTCAAGCACGTGATACTTGTCTGAGCACAGCGAGTACCCGATGCGTGATCGAGTACTGAATAGTGATGAGCACGCTCGCTCAACACCAGTGCTTAGCCAAAGGCGGCCCATCCAAACTAAAGGAAAACTGATTACTAGTGATGAACGAGCAATAAAATGCTTGAGTGCTCGGTACTCAAGAAACAAGCAGAATAGAAGTCAATTTGAAACTCGAGTGTTTTTCAGGAAGTCTCTCTCTCTGTTTCTCTATCTCTCATAGCATGACACTGTGGAGTAACGGGCGTCTCGAGCACCCTGATACTCGATCGAGTATCGAGCAGTGGTGAGCATGCTCGCTCATCATGACTGATTACATCAGGCCTCCAGTTTTCAGCTGATGGATGAGGATGAAAGAACCCCCCCAATTTCCATTACATAGGTGTGACTAGACAATCACTTTTAAACTGAATTCTTGCCAAAAATAAAGTTTTAAACTAAATCTGCTACAAAAAAAAAATACATTTTTGCACATTTCTACTGCATACCGACAAACTGCTGAGTATTAACTACAACATGCTAAAAGGGAGAGCGTCAGGCTGGCGTAATGTGACTTATAGGCCATGAAATGCAAAAAAAAATAATAATAAAAAAGATGGCAATATGTAAACATAGGCCCATTGTGCCTCATTACACTGCATAGACTGGAGCAGCGCAATAGTGGAGCAATGTTAGTTTTTAAAACTAATAAATAAAATTACTCAACTATCTATCTGAAACTTAATCTTTCCAAAACTGAACTTCTTTTCTTCTTTTCCCTCCATCTCCCAACCTTCCTAAACCTGACATCTCCCTCTCTGTGTGTGGCACAATGATAAGTCCTAGGCAGGAGGCCCGCTGTCTGGATGTTATATTTGACACTGATCTCTCCTTCACCTCCCACATACAATCTCTTGCCCGCTCCTGCCGCTTGCACCTCAAGAACATTTCTAGAATACGCCCCTTTCTGACAATGGAAACGACAAAAACCCTCACCGTGGCCCTGATCCACTCTCGCCTTGACTACTGTAACTCTCTATTAATTGGTCTCCCCCTAACTAGACTCTCCCCTTTACAGTCCATCGTTAATGCAGCAGCCAGGGTCACCTATCTGGCTAACCGCTACTCGGATGCCTCTGCTCTGTGCCAGTCATTGCACTGGCTGCCCAGATATCACAGGATCCAATTCAAACTGCTTGTTCTCACCCACAAAGCTCCCCACATCAGTAGGCTTTCATCACAAACCTGGATAACCCCTTTAAGTTCCAGATTAGAGCCCCTTAGAACAAATTAAAAAAAAACTGTACAAAAACCACTACTGCAACAAATCAAACAAATCGGACCATAAAATAATGTAACACAACTTGTAATAGAAACAGACTGGTGTTGCCGATGTCCTCCATCTACTGGACCTACACTTCATTCCTCAATCCTGGTGGTGCTCAGTGGTGGATAAGGGGTTTAGAAAACAATGCCAGTGATCAATCATTTTGCAGTAGTAGTCTATGTGCCACATGCAGTCTAGATTATGGATACAAAGGCATAACGCAGGGATACATACTTGGATGGTCATCCAGGCTTCCCCATACATACACATCATTTTTAACCATAGCAACAAAATGCTAAATTAAAAACATGTACTTATTACAACAAGAAACCAAGGAGAGTGGGCTTACACAATATGTACACTGTGCTCAAAATTAGGAACAGCGCAAGACCATTATTTTATCCCTGAAGACGAGCGGACCTTGTGGGATTGTTAAATGGTGTCATTTTTCTTTTTGAAACCTTTCCATAAATGAATGTGTCAATTTAGTGTGGAACAATCCGTTTTATCAAGAACTTACAAGGAAGAGTAGTGCTGGTGTCCTGGAGAGATCTCGGCACACGCAGCCCACTCACTCACACAGCGAAGGTCTCTCCTGTCATTATCTAGACATCATTTCAATCAACTAAAGAAACTGTAAAGCTGCTGCTGAAAAGCAGCCAGGAGCTGTACAAACCTCCCCTTGTGTCACTTTCATTGCCCAATAATGTACCTGCGCTTCACATACTATGTTACCCTGTAAACCTACTACCAAGTCTCTGATCAACAGTGGACGTTCTTCAGACATAACCTCCAACCTCTGATCAATTACCCACCGCATGCATGGCAAGAGTGAGGAGTCCATTAAACCGTCATTCCTGAATACCTCCGGTAATCAGGGAGCACTGGGACAACTTCCCTGATTGATTTAGTACCATTTACATTTTTCTCTATTTTTGAGAATTTCTTTAGTCTTTTTTTGATCATTAAAGGGGTTGTCCTCTAATGGACAAAGTCTTATTAATGGCTACAAAATCTGCATTAAAAAAAAAAAAACTTATGGATGGGCACTGTGTGTCCACTCTGCTGTTCATGATAGGAAGATATAAAGTGCCAATAGGGTCTTCTCCGATGGATAGATAGGGTAGGTAAGGAGTATTTTCACTGCTCACCCTTTGGAGTTGTTTGATCCACAAGGGAGAAATCCGGGATTGACAACTCCTGCAGTACCCTTAGGTTGGGAAAGTCAAGTGACCGCTGCAGCCAGTCAGTGACCACTGATTACCTACAGCCTTGTCATTTCTGTACAAATAGACTGGCAGGAAAGTCTAAAGGCTTTTTGAAAAAAAATATATATTATATATTTATATTCTTATTATTAGAACTAAACTTGTTGCCCTCTACTGGACGACCCTTTGTTAATGGCCCCAGGGTGCTAATATAAATATATATACATTTATATATATATATATATATATATATATATATATATATATATATATATATATATACACATATATATATATACATATACATATATATATATATACACATACATACACACACACATATATATAATATTATTATATTATGTATGTAGATAGATAATATATATATATATATATATATATATATATATATATATATATATATATATATATATATATATATATATATATATATATATATATTTATATATATTATATATATATATATATATATATATATAGCACCCTGGGGCCATTGACAAAGGGTCGTCCAGTAGAGGGCAACAAGTTTAATTCTCTCTATCCAAGTATTACCGATTGATGAGCAAATTTCCAATTTTGTGTTCATATACCCTAATGAAATACTTTACAGAGCTACAGTTAATCTACTTAATTTTAATAATTTCGCAGAAGTTGAGCAGCAGATGTCATCCAGCATACATGTCAATTCAATTGATTAAATCAATGCAAGTTTTTGTTCTTCTTTAAAACAACTTTCATTCTTGACCTAATAATAAGAGATTAGTGAACCATGAGCTCTACTGGCAGGAAATCCAGTGTAGCACATAAAGGCATACAATTATTGGATTGTAACGGTCCCCAACCTGTAGTCATCAGCGGATAAGGCCGTCACTAGCAGGGATTGAGGCAGCGGAGAACAAATAATGCAAAGATAAGAAAAAAAAAAACGCCTCTCAAATCACCGTAATTAATACAAAAACAATGATAAAGATTTTTAGTATACAGCCCACATCTAGACGATAAATGGAAGATCACTGGGAACGTCACCAATAATAAATTCCAAACTGGAATGTAAAGCCTGCTTTACATGTTGCAATTTCGCATACGATATCGTATGCGATTTGCAACGCCCCCATCGTATGTGCAGCACGTTCAATTTGTTGAATGTGCCGCACAAACGATTAACCCCCGTCACACGTACTTACCTTCCATACGACCTCGCTGTGGGCGGCAAACGTCCACTTCCCGGAGTGGGAGGGACGTTCGGCGTCACATCGACGTCACGCGGCAGCCAGCCTATAGAAGTGGAGGGGCGGAGCTGAGCGGGACGTAAACATCCCGCCCACCTCCTTCCTTCCGCATTACCGGCCGGGAGCCGCAGGACGCAGGTGAGATCTGTTCATCATTTCCGGGGTGTCACACACTACGATGTGCGCTATCCCGGGTACGATGAACAATCTGATGTTCAGTTCGTCAGGACGTGAACGACGTGCATGCGATGAACGGTTTTTCGTTCAATCGCAATTGCACGTCGCGGTCACACGCTACAACATACCTTACGATGCCGGATGTGCGTCACTTACGACGTGACCCCGCCGACACATTGTAAGATTTATTGTAGCGTGTAAAGCAGGCTTAAAGGGGTGGTTCACCCATTTTTTTATTTTCCCAATGAGTGTCACTTACCATTATATGCATCTTCTTCATTGGCTTGTATTTCCAGTTCTGGCACTGAGCGGCACTATCCTGCACGCTCAGTGCCGGTCACATGACCCCCTGGAGCTGTGGCCGCCAGCATCCTCTGACGTCCCGGCATTTCCGGGCTCTCAAACTTGACGCTTACGTCAGAGGATGCCGGCGCCACTCACACTGATTGACTGGGCTGTGGGCGGTGACTACCGCATGTCACAGCCCAGCATCGAGGGGAGGATCCGGAGGACGCCAGTGTGGAGCGGTGAAGGCAGAGCGCGCCGCTTAGCATCCGTCAGCTGTGGGAGGTATGGGCTCCAGTGTGGAGTACAGGGGGGGTTTCCTCCACTGAAATCCCCCCTGTCACGCAAGTATGTGATCACACTGTCCACCCGCCCGCTGTGCTCAGCTGTCAGGAGAGCGCGCGGTGTCGGCAGTGTGATCATGTGCTCCTACCAGCAGCACAGGTGACCGGACGCTGCATGGGACCAATCTGCTCCACTCTGTCACCTGCACAACAAGTCCCAGAGTGGAGACAGTAAGTGACATGCTCTGCTCTGACACAGTGTGCTGCATGTCACTATCTGTCTCCACTCTGGGACTTGTGGTGCAGGTGAGAGTGTATACACTTGGTACTATGCAGCAGAAGTCACAGAGTGGGGCAGTTAGTGACATGTATCATCCGGTCACCTGCACAACAAGTCCCAGAGTGGAGACAGATAGTGACATATAGCACACTATGTGTCAGAGCAGAGCATGTCACTGTCTCCACTCTGGGACTTGTTGTGCAGGTGACTGGATGCTACATGTCACTAACTGTCTCCACTCTGAGACTTGTTCAGGTGAGAGTGTATACAGAGTGTGAGAGTTGGTACAATGCAGCAGAAGTCACAGAGTGGAGCAATGATAAAAGCTCTATTACCATGATTAGGCAGTGAACACAGGAAGGAGGGGAGGGAACTGTTGTGGCAGAGATCTGAGGGGAGGGAACAGTTTGGATGGAGATCAGAGTGGGTGTGAGATAGATTGCTAGTTACTGCAAAGGATTATGGAAGTTGTAGTAACTGAACCCAGGAAGTCAAGAGAGAGATTAACTCCATCAGAGCTGGAGCCAGAAATGAAGATGTTATGCTATAAAAAAAAAAAAAAAACAGCAAAACATGGTTGCAAAAATGCAATGTGCAAAAACAACCTAACACCAGATTATACATTACCTTCAAATAGTATTTTCCACAATTTTTTTCAGGTTAGAAACACAAATGTATTTTATACTATATACCAACACAATGTTGCACAGATTTGTGAAGTGTAAAAGAAATGATACATGGTTTTCTAAATATTTTAAAAATATAGATATGAAAATTATAACATTAATTTGTATTCAGCTGACTGTATTACAATACCCATAAATGAAATAACCTCCAAAAGCCACATAATTAGTAAATGGAGTCCACCTGTGTCAATTATTTTCATTTGTTCTTTGTAGGCCTTAGAGATTTAATTTAGAACATTAGAGATGAAATAGTATCATTGAAACAAATCAACACACCAGATAGGTCAGGGATATAGTTGGAGAAAAGTAAAGCAGGGTTAGGTTATAAAAAAAAAAAAAAAAATAGCCCAAGCTCTGAACAGCTTATGGAACACTACTCAATCCCTCATCCAAAAACAGAAGGAAGATGGTACATCTGCAAACAGACCAAAACATGGCCGTATATCTAATCTGACATCCCAAGCAAAGAGAGCACTATTTGGAGAAGCAGCGAAGAGGCCCATGGTCTTTCTATAGGAGCTGAAAAGATCCACAGCTCAGGTGAGAGAATTTGTCTACAGGTCAACTATTAGTCATATACGCCATAGATCTGGCATTTATAGAAAAATGGCAAGAAAAAAGCCATTTTTGAGATTAAACCATAGGACGCCTTGTGTGCAGTTTGAAAAAAGCCATGTTGGGGACACAGCAACCATATGCAAGAAGGTGCTCTGGTCATATGAGACCAAAGTAGAACATTTTGGGCTAAATTCAAAAGGCTATATGTGGCGAAAAACTAATTCACATCATCCTGTAAACACCATCCTTACATTCAAACATGGTGGTGACATTATACTGTGCAGATGCTTCTCTTTATTATTATTATTTATTTATAGAGCACCATTGATTCCATGGTGCTGTACATGAGAAGGGGGTTAACATACAGCTCCGCACGGTGGTCGGGCGGCAGCTCCGCACGGTGGTCGGGCGGCAGCTCCGCACGGTGGTCGGGCGGCAGCTCCGCACGGTGGTCGGGCGGCAGCTCCGCACGGTGGTCGGGCGGCAGCTCCGCACGGTGGTCGGGCGGCAGCTCCTCACGGTGGTCGGGCGGCAGCTCCGCACGGTGGTCGGGCGGCAGCAAGGTTATTGGAGATTATAGGCATTTCTGAACAGATGAGTTTTCAAGTTCCGTTTGAAGCTTGCAAGTGTAGTAGATAGTCTGACGTGTTGAGGCAGCGAGTTCCAGAAGACTGGGGATGTTCGGGAGAAGTCTTGGAGGCGGTTGCATGAGGAGCGAATGAGAGAGGAGGAGAGAAGGAGATCTTGGGAGGACCGGAGATTACGTTTTGGAGTGTAGCGAGAGATTAGTTCAGAGATATATGGAGGAGACAATTTGTGGATGGCTTTGTAAGTCAGCGTTAGTAGTTTGAAGTGGATACGATGGAAGATTGGGAGACAGTGAAGGGACTTGCAGAGAGGAGAAGCAGGGTGGTATTGAGGCGAGAGGTGGAGCAGTCGGGCAGCAGAATTAAAGATGGACTGGAGAGGGGCGAGAGTGTTAGCAGGGAGACCACAGAGGAGGATGTTGCAGTAGTCGAGGTGGGAGATTATGAGAGCAGGCACTAGCATTTTTGTAGATTGAGAATTGAGGAAGGGACGGATTCTGGAAATATTTTTGAGTTGAAGACGGCAGGAGGTGGTGAGGGATTGAATGTGTGGTATGAAGGACTAGGCAGAGTCAAAGGTCACTCCGAGGCATCGAACTTTGGGTGCTGGGGAGAGCGTGATGTTATTTATTGTAATAGATAGATCAGGTAGAGCGTGTAGGGGAGATGGAGGAAAGATGATCAGTTCAGTTTGGGCCACATTGAGCTTTAGGAAGCGAGAGGAGAAGAAGGAAGATATAGCAGATAGGCACTCTGGGATTCTGGACAGCAGAGAAGTGACATCTGGACCAGAGAGGTAGATCTGAGTGTCATCGGCATATAGGTGGTACTGGAAGCCATGGGACTTTATGAGTTGTCCCAGGCCAAATGTATAGATAGAAAAAAGTAAGGGTCCCAGGACAGAGCCTTGAGGGACACCAACAGAGAGAGGACGGGATGAAGAGGTTGTGTGGAAGTGGAAGACACTAAAAGTGCGGTTGGAGAGGTATGAAGAGATCCAAGAGAGGGCGAGGTCTCTGACACCAAGGGAAGAGAGGATCTGTAGTAGGAGGGAGTTGTCAACAGTGTCAAAAGCTGAGGATAGGTCTAGAAGTAGGAGTATAGAGAAGTGGTTGTTAGCTTTGGCAGTAAGTAAGTCATTTGTGATTTTAGTCAGGGCAGTTTCAGTGGAATGATGTGGACGGAAGCCGGAATGTAGGTTGTCAAAGTGAGAGTTAGAGGAGAGGTGGGAGGAAATTTCAGCATGGACGTGGTGTTCCAGGAGTTTTGAGGCGAATGGGAGTAGTGATATTGGGCGATAGCTGGCAGCAGAGGTTGGGTCAAGGGAAGGTTTCTTTAGGATGGGTGTGACTGTTGCATGTTTAAAGGCAGAAGGGAAGGTAACAGTTGTTAAAGATAGGTTGAAAAAATGGATTAAGGCTGGAATTAGGATAGTGGGGAGGTTGGGGAGGAGGTGGGATGGGATGGGATCAAGTGCGCAGGTGGTGAGGTGCGCTTTTGAGGGACAGGTATGCTGGGCAGAGTTGATGGGAAGATAGTTGGAGCTAAATACTGGGCAATCCTGGAGGAAAACCTGTTAAGAGGCTGCAGGAGACTTGAGAATGAGGTGTAGGTTCACCTATCAGAAGGACAATGACCATAAACATACTGCCAGAGCTACAACTGATGTTTTAGATCAAAGCATATTCATGTGTGAATGGCCCAGTCACAGTCCAGACCTAAATCCCAATGAGAATCTATGGAAAGACTTGAAAATTGCTGTTCACAGAAACTTTCCAACCCATCTCACTGAGCTCCAGCTAGTTTGCAAAAAACAAAATAATAAATAAAAATGTCATCCTCTAGATGTGCAAAGCTGGTGGAGGCATACTCAAAGAGACTTGCAACAGTAACGGCCGAGAAAGGTGGTCCTACAAAGTATTAACTATGGGGGAGAGGGGGATGTTAAACACAAATGCCCGTCATAATTTTCAGACTCATATTTTTAAAATATTTAAATAAACATGTATCATTTCCTTTACATTTCCCATATACTCGCTACTTTGTGTTGGTAAATCACAAAAAAATCTCAAAACAATAAATTTAAAATTGTAACGTGAAAAAAATGTGGAAAAGTTCAGCGGGTATGAATACTTTTTCAAAAGCACTGTAACAGGATCAATACAAGCTTGGTAATGCAATGTACCTAAAAAGTTACTGAACTTTTTTTCATGTAGAATAGTTCTGCTCTCATTTATACCAATTACAGGGAGCGCACCGTGACACGCAGGAAGGACAATCCAATGTACACTCAATAAATAAGAACATCCATTTCTAAGCACTACCCGGCTCCAGAGAAGAGCTAATGAAAAAAAGTGGCCGAAGGTTAATCACTTCCTTAGAACACCCTGATGTGCTTTCAGTTCAGAAAACACATTCATTTATTAATAACTTGATCAGTCTGGAAAACAATGCAGTGTAATGGATAAGGACACTGACCCCTATCGTGACCTGCCATAAATATATAGATTAGGGCACCGCAGAAGAGGAAAACTATTGGAGCCAGGTCTGATGTGAGAGTAGCCACAATAATCCTGCGGCAGTGAGCAGTCTACAGAAACATCTTTTTCCACCTCTTCTCTGCTCTTTGCAATGCCTAGTTTAGATGGCGAGTGGCCACTTATCACTGCAAAGGGTTAATAAAGTGATTATAACTGTAACTCCGACGTGTAAATGGTGATTACGAGTATAGACGCACTAAGCGTTACATTAGTAATTTCCCAGTGCTTGTGTGTAAGGGTACTTTCACACTTGCGTTCAGCGGAGTCCGTCACTATGGAGAATAGCGCAGTCCGTTAACGCACTGCGCTATTCTCCATAGACTTGTATGGACAACGCACTGTAACGCAAGTGTCAGTGTTGCATCCGCTGGACGACGCAGCGTCGTTATTTTGATGCTGCGCCGGGCGGAACGCAGCATGTAACTTTTTTTGAGCAGCGCAATCCGTTGGATCTCTCTGGCTCCTGGCACCCGTAACCAAAGGTAAATATTGGGTAACCAAGCAAAGTGCTTTGCCGATATTTACCCTCGCTACGTGTGCAGGGAGCCCGACACTTCCCCACTTGGCTCCGCCCTCTCCCACACTCCACTCCGCATGTATGTATGTACATACACACACACACACTCACACATTCACCTGTCCTCAGCGCCATGGCCCCGCTCGGCTCCACCCACTCCTCACTCCACCCCCCCGCACACATTCTCGGCGGCAGAGCGATCAGCTGATCACCCGGCGGCCGGCTACTGGGAGCGATCAGCTGATCACCCGGCGGCTGGCTACTGGGAGCGATCAGCTGATCACCCGGCGGCCGGCTACTGGGAGCGATCAGCTGATCACCCGGCGGCCGGCTACTGGGAGCGATCAGCTGATCACCCGGCGGCTGGCTACTGGGAGCGATCAGCTGATCACCCGGCGGCCGGCTACTGGGAGCGATCAGCTGATCACCCGGCGGCCGGCTACTGGAGCGATCAGCTGATCACCCGGCGACCGGCTGCTGTGAGCGATCAGCTGATCACCCGGCGACCGGCTACTGGGAGCGATCAGCTGATCGTTCACAATAGTCTGCCGCCGGTAAACTGTAAAAAAAAAAAAAAAAAACAAAAACAAAAAAAAAACCGGATTCCGTTGTTTTGCAGCATCTGTTGTGCCACTATGTGCAACACGCAACACATCCGTTGCATCCGTCACACAACGCAAGGCAACGGATACCGTTCAACGCAAGTGTGAAACCAGCTTTAGGCTACATTCACATGTTCTGGCATTACTGTGGCTTTTTTGTTTGGATATTCAGCCCCCAAAAATCCACAACAAAATATGGTATCGGTAGATAAGATATTGCACTGCTATTGGCTGTGTTCTATTCATGCTCGCTGCACAATGAGTTACCTGGAAATCCATCAGTCTGCCCACTAAGATGGCCAGAAAGGGAGCTTGTAAGGCTAGTTTCACACATTCGGCATTTCGCCGGATTGCGGCATCCGGCACACTGCAGTACAGTTTTAATACAGTACAATGGCATCCCGGCAAGTGCTGGTCACATGTTGTCATGTGACCAGAGCATGTGACCGGAGGTGCCACAATGCCATTGTACTGTATTACACTGTACTGGAGTGTGCCGGATCCAGCAATCTGGTGAAATGCTGGATGTGTGAAACTAGCCTAACTCCTATCTGTCTTTTTCAGAACTATGATCAGCTGGTTTAAAATTAATCTGTCAGCAGGGTTTTCCTATATAATCTGAAGACAGCATGCTGCAAGGGTTAAAACATGGATTTCAAGGATGTGTCTCTTATGAAGGCCCTGTTTTCCTGGAATATTTTCTCAAGCAGCAGGACTTCTCATTGCACGGACTGCAATGTCACCCCCCACCCCTCTGATTTTCACATCAATGTCAATGTACAATCTCTATTAAGAGCCTGGTGTGGGTGGGGCAGATCTCTCAGCACTGCTACATGGCTAAATCCAAAAGCTCTGATTATGTTAGAATTATGTTCTAATCCAAGCAGCCATACGCTTGGATGGGCATGACTTGAGTACCTGAGTATAACAGAAGTCAATGGGAAACACAAGCGTAGTTCTGGAAGATTTGCCAGAATAAGGCTGTGTGCACACGATGCGTTTTTTACCGCGGAAACGCTGCGTTTTGAACCGCAGCGTTTCAGTGGCAAATTGCATGCGTTCAGCTTTCCCAGCAAAGTGTATGGGAAAGCTGAAAAATCAGTGCACATGCTGCGTTTCTTTCCGCAGCGTTTTGGATGCCAAAAATCGGTGCGGAAAGAAAAGCAGCATGTCACTTCTTTTGTGCGTTGTGGCTGCGTTCTCTCCCCCATTGAAATCAATGATGTGGGGTCAGAACGCAGCCACAACGCATGGACCTGCTTTTTTGTTGCGGTCCGCGGCCTTTGTCGGCACGCCAGAACGCAGGCATTTACCTGGAAGTGAGGTCAAGAGGCTTCCTGTTGACCTCACTTCCTGGCAAAGCCCCCGGTGTCGCCAAAGTGCCCGCCCCGACCCCCGACCCCCCTCCCGAAAATCCAACATGGCCGCGCGCACAGTAGCGCACCGGCCGCCCTGCTCCTATGATTTCTGTCGCATGTGCAATAACACATGCGACAGAAAACTGTTCCCCAGGCCCTGCCCGTTCACCCCCTATTCCCCCCGGTGTCATACATACCTGTCCGGTCGCAGCGCTGATCCCCCGCGGCCCCCTCCTCCTTCAGTGCACGCTGGCCGGTCACATGTGCAGAGCAGCTGACAGCCAGCACAGTGTTCAGTGTGAGCTGTGCTGGCTGCTCGCACTCTGCAGCTGTGACCCGGGGAGAGTGGGTGCAGATTTTTGCACCCACTCTCCTCAAATGGAGGGTCTGCCCTCCTAGAAAATGGGGGATACGTTTCCTGAACGTGCCCCCATATTCTAGAAGGTCCAGAGGCGACGTGGGACATCCATATGGATTTCTGCGGACCCATTTTTTTTTATTAAATTGGAGAACAAGGGAATGATTTGGGGAGTGTTTTTTCTAATAAAACATTTTTTGTTGTCTTTTTTTGCTTTTGTTTACTGTCAATTAGTTATGTCGGGTGTCTGATAGACGCCGTGACATCACTAATTGCTGGGCTTGATGCCAGGTGACATTACACATCTGGTATCAACCCCATTTATTACCCCGTTAGCCAACGCACCAGGGCGCGGGATGAGTTGGGGCGAAGCGCCAGGATTGGCGCATCTAATGGATGCGCCACTTCTGGGGCGGCTGCGGCCTGCTATTTTTAGGCTTGGGAAGAGTCCAATAACCATGGCTCTTCCCACCCTGAGAATACCAGACCCCAGCTGTCAGCTTCACCTTGGCTGGTGATCTAATTTGGGGGGGACCCCACGTTAATTTTTTTTTTTATTCTTTATTTAAAAATAAAAAAAAAAACATGGGGAGCCCTCCAAATTGATCACCAGCCAAGATGAAGCTGCCAGCTGTGGTTTGCAGGCTACAGCTGTCTGCTTTACCCTGACTGGCTATCAAAAATAGGGGGGACCCCACGCCATTTTTTTCATTTTTTTTTTTTATTGGATAAATACTAAGCTAGGCACCCTTTAGTGCCACATGAAAGGTACTAAAGGTGCCAGCTTAGAATATGCAGGCGGGGGTAGGACGTTCTATATATTTGACATCCCTTCATCCATTGACGCTTTTTAGGCTGTGTGTCCACAATCAGGGTTTGCAGCGTTATGGGCGCTGAGTGTTTTCCCTGCGTCCATAACGCTGCGTTGTGCAGTAGAAGCACAGTGGAAGGATTTTTGGAGATCCCATGCCCACTGTGCTTCTTTTCTCCGCAGCATAAACTGACCGGTAGCGTGGCTTCCCGAGCCTCAGCATGTCAATTTATGCTGCGGAGACGAGAGTGTTCTCTGCAGGTAGCATAGAGCTCCACAGCAGCCTGAACCCAAATCGTGGCATGGGCAGCTGCAGGAAGGCTGGCACTGTGTACTAGACGCCGTGTCGCTGGATCATGGCCACATAGCCTTAGGCCCCTTTCACACGTCAGTGATTCTGGGACGTTTGTGCTTTTTTTTAAACGTACCAGGATCACTGACATACGCAGACCCATTATAATGAATGGGTCTGCTCACACGTCAGTGATTTTTCACTGCACGTGTCTCCATGCGGCGTACCCGCGTGTGCGTGATTGCCGCACGGAGACATGTCCATTTTTTTTCTGGCATCACTGATGTCCCACGGACCACGCAGTGGTGTGGTCCGTGAAACACGTGCCAGAAAAAAACGTGCTTTTAAAATAAAAAACATTTTTACTCACCCGGCTCCAGCGATGTCCTCTGCAGCCCGTCCTCCCTGTTCCTTCTGTGCCGGCTCATTATTGTCGCGCATATTCATGATGCACGACACAGCCGACCCGGAAGCAGCTGCTGCGGGGGTCAGCGCCGGCCGGATGCTGCACCGCGGGAGCGATCAGCACCATGGAGAGCGGGAGCGGGCACAGGTGAGTTAATCTCTAAGTGCAATCACGGGCCACGGAGAACGGAGCCCGGATTGCACTTAGACAACCCACGTGTGCCGTGATTCACGGCACACGGAGGGACATGTGCGTGTTTTACACGCCAGTGAAAAACGTCAGTGTTTTTCACTGACATGTGAAGCGGGCCTAAAAGTGAGAATATTGTTGCTACAGCAACATTTTGGGTGAAGTAGCTGTGGATTCAAAATGCTTAATATACTCCTGAATAAAATCCTTGATGGGTGCAGATTCCAAAATGGGGTCACTTGTGGGGGTTTTCTGACGTATAGGTACCTAAGGGGCTTGGTGCGCGAAGTTTATTTCAACTTTTCCAAAATTCAAATGGTGCTCCTTCCATTCCAAGCCCTCCCATTTATCCAAACAGAATGTGGAGAAGGAAATGACATCACAGGTTTTTTTTTCCAAAGGTCTGTGTTCAACCAACTTTATTATCACTGACAAGTCTTAAAAAACGCACCTAAAAAACGCATGAAAACGCATGAAAAACGCATGAAAAACGCATGCGTTTTCGATGCGTTGTTTCTCAAAAAGCATTGTTTACAATTCTCCCCTCTGCCAGAGGGTGCGTTTTTTTCCGCGCGGAAAAAAAAGCAACGTGTGCACATACCCTAATTGCTCGAGCTTCCCCTTGACTTCCATTATACTCAGTACTCGAGTCTCGCTCACCCAAGTGTCCCATCTGCTTGATAAGAGTGCCGAGCACCAGAGTGCACACACACAAAAAACACATCCTGATACAGCATGGATTTCCCTGCAGCTAAAAAAATTGTGTTAATATACCATCAATGCACACAAAGGGAATCTGGAAAAAAATAGGTCACCATTCAAAACAAACAAGTGCTAAAGTTTGACTACCGACTAAGCAGATCTGTCACCCGATTTCACAAAAACTGAATACATTTTTAATCAGTCTTTTCGACCTGATGAGGCTGGCATATTTATTTTGAAACAACATGACAATGGCTGTATAACAAATATTAAGAGGAGAATTTTAGCAATGATTTATAAATGCTCCTTTTAATATAAGGCTAGGAAATTTTCAAAAACGTTAGACCAGGCTATGTGCCCACATGGCATTTTTACTTTTTTTCATGTGTTTTTCCTTGTTTATTTTAATCAATAAAAGCAAGAAAAAAACATCCCAGCAAAGTCTATATGAATCCTGACTTGCAGTACACATATGGCTTATTTTTTCCTTGCAGATGTTGTGGCTTAAAAAAAAAATAAGCAGCATGTCAATTGTTTCTGCATTTTTTTCTGTGTTTCTATAATCCCCTGCACTGTTTTATCACTACAGGAGATTATAGTGCAGCACTGTATATACAGCATGGTCTGTGAGGCTCTCCACGGCTCAGTAACCCGGGATCATCATGGTGATGACCCAGGGTAACTATGGCAGCGATCGAGTACCTGTGACTGCATTACAGGGACCCAATTGCCAGGGAGAGGTAAGCGATCCCTCTCCCTGCCTCTTGAATGCTGCAACAAGCACTGATCGCAGTATTCAGGGGGTTAAACTGCTGGGAGTGGCGCTGGCACTGCTCAGTGAGAGCCGGATCCCGGCTGTAAAATCAGCTGAAGAACCGGCAGCGATTGTTGGGTTACAGCGCCTGAACCTCCACGATCACCAGAACTTTAAAAAAAAAAAAAAAAAGCAGGAAAAACTGCAAGTAAAAAAAAAAAAGTGCAAACACAATAAATGTGCATTTTTCAGCTGCTTTTATGTGTGCAGAAAAGAAGCACACACAAAAGCCGCGTGGGTACACCGGCCTCATCAGCTCTCAGAGATCTAAGGAAATATTTGGCGTTTGTATTATGAAATCTGGTGACCAATTCCTTTTAAAACCTTATAGTATACGCTGATATTATCTGTATTCATACAATCATAGCCGTATTCAAGGTACAATGGAGGAATCATCCAACTGCACCTTTCTTCCCACTGCCTGAACATTGGGACTCTGGCTGAGATGAGGATAATATAGGGACACTATATATATACATATACACATACATATATATATATATATATACAGGGCTGTATTTTGCCTTCGTGCTGCCCTAGGCACTTTAAGTGGTCGCGCCCCTTAGTGACAACGTAAAACTGAGTTTTCGCACACGACATCTGTTTAAGGCAGATCTACTCTGTAGCACACTTTAAAAAGTATCAATAAGAAACAAACCCCCCCCCCCAATGGAATCACCACAGGCACATCAAAACATAGCATGAGTATAAAATATTCCCACCACACCGTCCCCACTTATATACTGTGACTGTGACACTGCCCCTAATAAACACCACACTGCCCTCCCTTATAAACTACTGTATATCCACCACACCTTCCTCGATTATGAAATTGATCTGTACATTGTGAGGAGGGAGCAGCATGATGTGAGGACAATGTCCCATGCATGCTGCCCCCTCCTCACAATGTCCCATGCATGCTGCCCCCTCCTTACAATGTCCCATGCATGCTGCCCCCTCCTCACAATGTCCCATGCATGCTGCCCCCTCCTCACAATGTCCCATGCATGCTGCCCCCTCCTCACAATGTCCCATGCATGCTGCCCCCTCCTCACAATGTCCCATGCATGCTGCCCCCTCCTCACAATGTCCCATGCATGCTGCTCCCTCGTCACAATGTCCCATGCATGCTGCTCCCTCCTCACAATGTCCCATGCTTGCTACCCCCTCCTCACAATGTCCCATGCATGCTGCCCCCTCCTCACAATGTCCCATGCATTGCTGCCCCCTCCTCACAATGTCCCATGCATGCTGCCCCCTCCTCACAATGTCCCATGCATGCTGCCCCCTCCTCACAATGTCCCATGCATGCTGCCCCCTCCTCACAATGTCCCATGTATGCTGCTCCCTCCTCACAATGTCCCTTGCATGCTGCCCCCTCCTCACAATGTCCCTTGCATGCTGCCCCCTCCTCACAATGTCCCATGCATGCTGCCCCCTCCTCACAATGTCCCATGCATGCTGCCCCCTCCTCACAATGTCCCATGCATGCTGCCCCCTCCTCACAATGTCCCATGCATGCTGCCCCCTCCTCACAATGTCCCATGCATGCTGCTCTCTCCTCACAATGTCCCATGCATGCTGCCCCTCCTCACAATGTCCCATGTATGCTGCTCCCTCCTCACAATGTCCCATGAATGCTGCTCCCTCCTCACAATGTCTCAGGTATGCTGCTCCCGCCTCACAATGTCCCATGCATGCTGCTCCCTCCTCACAATGTCCCATGCATGCTGCTCCCTCCGCACAATGTCTCATGCTTGATGCTCCCTCCTCACAATGTCCCATGCATGCTGCTCCTTCCTCACAATGTCCCATGCATGCTGCTCCCTCCTCACAATGTCTCATGCATGCTTGCCCCCTTCTCACAATGTCCCATGCATGCTGCCCCCTCCTCACAATGTCTCATGCATGCTGCCCCCTCCTCAGTGTCCCATGCATGCTGCCCCCTTCTCACAATGTCCCATGCATGCTGTCCCTCTCCATGAGCTCCTAATGCTGCCTTCCTCTTTTCCATAATGAGACCTTCATGTTGCCCCACTCATGCTAAGACCACCACACTAACGCTTATGCTGAGACCCCGCACACACACACTACCCCACTCTTGATATTGACTCCCCTACATTGCTCCACTCCATACTGATCCCACACATGCTGCCCCTTCTTCACAATGAGCTCCCAATGCTGCCCCCTCTTATTCTGAGTCCTTACACTCCCCCCACCCAATCGATTTTGTCATTGCACTATCCCTCATCCCTTGTCCTCTGTCTCTAGCATTAGCCCCTCTCTCCCACTCCCCCAGCATCAGCCTCTCTCCCCCAGCATCAGCCTCTCTTCCCCAGTCTCAGCCTTTGCCTCCCCCCAGCCTCAGCCTGCCCCAGTCTCCGCCTCAGCTCCCTCCAGCCTCCTCCAGTCTCAGCCTCCCTCAAGTCTCAGCCTCAGCCCTCCCTCCAGTCTCAGCCTCAGCCTCCCTCCAGCCTCACCCCAGTCTCTGCCTCTGCCTCCCTCCAGCCTCCCCCCAGTCTCTGCCCTCTGCCTCCCTCCAGCCTCCCTCCAGTCTCAGCCTCAGCTCCCTCCAGCCTCCCCCCAGTCTCAGCCTCAGTCTCCCTCCAGCCTCCCCCAGTCTCAGCCTCCCTCCAGTCTCAGCCTCTGCCTCCCTCCAGCCTCCCCCCAGTCTCTGCCTCTGCCTCCCCCAGTCTCTGACTCTGCCTCCCTCCAGCCTCCCCCCAGTCTCTGCCTCTGCCTCCCTCCAGCCTCCCCCCCAGTCTCTGCCTCTGCCTCCCTCCAGCCTCCCCCCAGTCTCTGCCTCTGCCTCCCTCCAGCCTTCCCCCCAGTCTCAGCCTCTGCCTCTCTCCAGCCTCCCCCCCAGTCTCTGCCTCTGCCTCCCTCCAGCCTCCCCCCAGTCTCTGCCTCTGCCTCCCTCCAGCTCCCCCCAGTCTCTGCCTCTGCCTCCCTCCAGCCTCCCCCCAGTCTCAGCCTCTGCCTCCCTCCAGCCTCCCCCCAGTCTCAGCCTCTGCCTCCCTCCAGCCTCCCCCCAGTCTCAGCCTCTGCCTCCCTCCAGCCTCCCCCCAGTCTCAAGCTCTGCCTC